>NW_027462247.1:0-42102 GCF_050947455.1 Rhinoderma darwinii
GGACTTACGGTTCAGGAGTTATTCACAGAAACATGGTTCTGAACATGCTGCCAATTGCTCGCCTGGGAAACATGCAGAGAAGTCCAAGATAGTGTTTTTTAGACTGGCTGCCACGAGCTGAATCGAATGCAGCCAAGAGCGAGCGTCTAGGACATACGGTTCAGGAGTTATTCACAGAAACATGGTTCTGAACATGCTGCCAATTTCTCGCCTGGGAAACATGCAGAGAAGTCCAAGATAGTGTTTTTTAGACTGGCTGCCACGAGCTGAATCGAATGCAGCCAAGAGCGAGCGTCTAGGACTTACGGTTCAGGAGTTATTCACAGAAACATGGTTCTGAACATGCTGCCAATTTCTCGCCTGGGAAACATGCAGAGAAGTCCAAGATAGTGTTTTTTAGACTGGCTGCCACGAGCTGAATCGAATGCAGCCAAGAGCGAGCGTCTAGGACTTACGGTTCAGGAGTTATTCACAGAAACATGGTTCTGAACATGCTGCCAATTTCTCGCCTGGGAAACATGCAGAGAAGTCCAAGATAGTGTTTTTTAGACTGGCTGCCACGAGCTGAATCGAATGCAGCCAAGAGCGAGCGTCTAGGACTTACGGTTCAGGAGTTATTCACAGAAACATGGTTCTTTTACTGCCAGCCGCGAAAGCGAAAATAACCAAGATCGAGCGTCTAGGATTTACTTGTCAATAACTCGCCTGGGAAACATCCAGAGAAGTCAAACACAGTGCTCCTATACTAATTGCCAGGCGCTGAGACGAATGCCGCCAAGATCGAGCGTCTAGGACTTACGGTTCAAGAATTAGCTTTAGAAACATTTGCCTTAGGAACATGCAGAGAAGTCCAAGATAGTGTTTTTTAGACTGGCTGCCACGAGCTGAATCGAATGCAGCCAAGAGCGAGCGTCTAGGACTTACGGTTCAGGAGTTATTCACAGAAACATGGTTCTGAACATGCTGCCAATTGCTCGCCTGGGAAACATGCAGAGAAGTCCAAGATAGTGTTTTTTAGACTGGCTGCCACGAGCTGAATCGAATGCAGCCAAGAGCGAGCGTCTAGGACTTACGGTTCAGGAGTTATTCACAGAAACATGGTTCTTTTACTGCCAGCCGCGAAAGCGGAAAATAACCAAGATCGAGCGTCTAGGATTTACTTGTCAATAACTCGCCTGGGAAACATCCAGAGAAGTCAAACACAGTGCTCCTATACTAATTGCCAGGCGCTGAGACGAATGCCGCCAAGATCGAGCGTCTAGGACTTACGGTTCAAGAATTAGCTTTAGAAACATTTGCCTTAGGAACATGCAGAGAAGTCCAAGATAGTGTTTTTTAGACTGGCTGCCACGAGCTGAATCGAATGCAGCCAAGAGCGAGCGTCTGTGACTTACGGTTCAGGAGTTATTCACAGAAACATGGTTCTGAACATGCTGCCAATTTCTCGCCTGGGAAACATGCAGAGAAGTCCAAGATAGTGTTTTTTAGACTGGCTGCCACGAGCTGAATCGAATGCAGCCAAGAGCGAGCGTCTAGGACTTACGGTTCAGGAGTTATTCACAGAAACATGGTTCTGAACATGCTGCCAATTTCTCGCCTGGGAAACATGCAGAGAAGTCCAAGATAGTGTTTTTTAGACTGGCTGCCACGAGCTGAATCGAATGCAGCCAAGAGCGAGCGTCTAGGACTTACGGTTCAGGAGTTATTCACAGAAACATGGTTCTGAACATGCTGCCAATTGCTCGCCTGGGAAACATGCAGAGAAGTCCAAGATAGTGTTTTTTAGACTGGCTGCCACGAGCTGAATCGAATGCAGCCAAGAGCGAGCGTCTAGGACATACGGTTCAGGAGTTATTCACAGAAACATGGTTCTGAACATGCTGCCAATTTCTCGCCTGGGAAACATGCAGAGAAGTCCAAGATAGTGTTTTTTAGACTGGCTGCCACGAGCTGAATCGAATGCAGCCAAGAGCGAGCGTCTAGGACTTACGGTTCAGGAGTTATTCACAGAAACATGGTTCTGAACATGCTGCCAATTTCTCGCCTGGGAAACATGCAGAGAAGTCCAAGATAGTGTTTTTTAGACTGGCTGCCACGAGCTGAATCGAATGCAGCCAAGAGCGAGCGTCTAGGACTTACGGTTCAGGAGTTATTCACAGAAACATGGTTCTGAACATGCTGCCAATTTCTCGCCTGGGAAACATGCAGAGAAGTCCAAGATAGTGTTTTTTAGACTGGCTGCCACGAGCTGAATCGAATGCAGCCAAGAGCGAGCGTCTAGGACTTACGGTTCAGGAGTTATTCACAGAAACATGGTTCTTTTAACTGCCAGCCGCGAAAGCGAAAATAACCAAGATCGAGCGTCTAGGATTTACTTGTCAATAACTCGCCTGGGAAACATCCAGAGAAGTCAAACACAGTGCTCCTATACTAATTGCCAGGCGCTGAGACGAATGCCGCCAAGATCGAGCATCTAGGACTTACGGTTCAAGAATTAGCTTTAGAAACATTTGCCTTAGGAACATGCAGAGAAGTCCAAGATAGTGTTTTTTAGACTGGCTGCCACGAGCTGAATCGAATGCAGCCAAGAGCGAGCGTCTAGGACTTACGGTTCAGGAGTTATTCACAGAAACATGGTTCTGAACATGCTGCCAATTGCTCGCCTGGGAAACATGCAGAGAAGTCCAAGATAGTGTTTTTTAGACTGGCTGCCACGAGCTGAATCGAATGCAGCCAAGAGCGAGCGTCTAGGACTTACGGTTCAGGAGTTATTCACAGAAACATGGTTCTTTTACTGCCAGCCGCGAAAGCGAAAATAACCAAGATCGAGCGTCTAGGATTTACTTGTCAATAACTCGCCTGGGAAACATCCAGAGAAGTCAAACACAGTGCTCCTATACTAATTGCCAGGCGCTGAGACGAATGCCGCCAAGATCGAGCGTCTAGGACTTACGGTTCAAGAATTAGCTTTAGAAACATTTGCCTTAGGAACATGCAGAGAAGTCCAAGATAGTGTTTTTTAGACTGGCTGCCACGAGCTGAATCGAATGCAGCCAAGAGCGAGCGTCTGTGACTTACGGTTCAGGAGTTATTCACAGAAACATGGTTCTGAACATGCTGCCAATTTCTCGCCTGGGAAACATGCAGAGAAGTCCAAGATAGTGTTTTTTAGACTGGCTGCCACGAGCTGAATCGAATGCAGCCAAGAGCGAGCGTCTAGGACTTACGGTTCAGGAGTTATTCACAGAAACATGGTTCTGAACATGCTGCCAATTTCTCGCCTGGGAAACATGCAGAGAAGTCCAAGATAGTGTTTTTTAGACTGGCTGCCACGAGCTGAATCGAATGCAGCCAAGAGCGAGCGTCTAGGACTTACGGTTCAGGAGTTATTCACAGAAACATGGTTCTGAACATGCTGCCAATTGCTCGCCTGGGAAACATGCAGAGAAGTCCAAGATAGTGTTTTTTAGACTGGCTGCCACGAGCTGAATCGAATGCAGCCAAGAGCGAGCGTCTAGGACTTACGGTTCAGGAGTTATTCACAGAAACATGGTTCTGAACATGCTGCCAATTTCTCGCCTGGGAAACATGCAGAGAAGTCCAAGATAGTGTTTTTTAGACTGGCTGCCACGAGCTGAATCGAATGCAGCCAAGAGCGAGCGTCTAGGACTTACGGTTCAGGAGTTATTCACAGAAACATGGTTCTGAACATGCTGCCAATTTCTCGCCTGGGAAACATGCAGAGAAGTCCAAGATAGTGTTTTTTAGACTGGCTGCCACGAGCTGAATCGAATGCAGCCAAGAGCGAGCGTCTAGGACTTACGGTTCAGGAGTTATTCACAGAAACATGGTTCTGAACATGCTGCCAATTTCTCGCCTGGGAAACATGCAGAGAAGTCCAAGATAGTGTTTTTTAGACTGGCTGCCACGAGCTGAATCGAATGCAGCCAAGAGCGAGCGTCTAGGACTTACGGTTCAGGAGTTATTCACAGAAACATGGTTCTGAACATGCTGCCAATTGCTCGCCTGGGAAACATGCAGAGAAGTCCAAGATAGTGTTTTTTAGACTGGCTGCCACGAGCTGAATCGAATGCAGCCAAGAGCGAGCGTCTAGGACTTACGGTTCAGGAGTTATTCACAGAAACATGGTTCTGAACATGCTGCCAATTGCTCGCCTGGGAAACATGCAGAGAAGTCCAAGATAGTGTTTTTTAGACTGGCTGCCACGAGCTGAATCGAATGCAGCCAAGAGCGAGCGTCTAGGACTTACGGTTCAGGAGTTATTCACAGAAACATGGTTCTTTTACTGCCAGCCGCGAAAGCGAAAATAACCAAGATCGAGCGTCTAGGATTTACTTGTCAATAACTCGCCTGGGAAACATCCAGAGAAGTCAAACACAGTGCTCCTATACTAATTGCCAGGCGCTGAGACGAATGCCGCCAAGATCGAGCGTCTAGGACTTACGGTTCAGGAGTTATTCACAGAAACATGGTTCTGAACATGCTGCCAATTTCTCGCCTGGGAAACATGCAGAGAAGTCCAAGATAGTGTTTTTTAGACTGGCTGCCACGAGCTGAATCGAATGCAGCCAAGAGCGAGCGTCTAGGACTTACGGTTCAGGAGTTATTCACAGAAACATGGTTCTGAACATGCTGCCAATTTCTCGCCTGGGAAACATGCAGAGAAGTCCAAGATAGTGTTTTTTAGACTGGCTGCCACGAGCTGAATCGAATGCAGCCAAGAGCGAGCGTCTAGGACTTTACGGTTCAGGAGTTATTCACAGAAACATGGTTCTGAACATGCTGCCAATTTCTCGCCTGGGAAACATGCAGAGAAGTCCAAGATAGTGTTTTTTAGACTGGCTGCCACGAGCTGAATCGAATGCAGCCAAGAGCGAGCGTCTAGGACTTACGGTTCAGGAGTTATTCACAGAAAACATGGTTCTTTTACTGCCAGCCGCGAAAGCGAAAATAACCAAGATCGAGCGTCTAGGATTTACCTTGTCAATAACTCGCCTGGGAAACATCCAGAGAAGTCAAACACAGTGCTCCTATACTAATTGCCAGGCGCTGAGACGAATGCCGCCAAGATCGAGCGTCTAGACTTACGGTTCAAGAATTAGCTTTAGAAACATTTGCCTTAGGAACATGCAGAGAAGTCCAAGATAGTGTTTTTTAGACTGGCTGCCACGAGCTGAATCGAATGCAGCCAAGAGCGAGCGTCTAGGACTTACGGTTCAGGAGTTATTCACAGAAACATGGTTCTGAACATGCTGCCAATTGCTCGCCTGGGAAACATGCAGAGAAGTCCAAGATAGTGTTTTTTAGACTGGCTGCCACGAGCTGAATCGAATGCAGCCAAGAGCGAGCGTCTAGGACTTACGGTTCAGGAGTTATTCACAGAAACATGGTTCTTTTACTGCCAGCCGCGAAAGCGAAAATAACCAAGATCGAGCGTCTAGGATTTACTTGTCAATAACTCGCCTGGGAAACATCCAGAGAAGTCAAACACAGTGCTCCTATACTAATTGCCAGGCGCTGAGACGAATGCCGCCAAGATCGAGCGTCTAGGACTTACGGTTCAGGAGTTATTCACAGAAACATGGTTCTGAACATGCTGCCAATTTCTCGCCTGGGAAACATGCAGAGAAGTCCAAGATAGTGTTTTTTAGACTGGCTGCCACGAGCTGAATCGAATGCAGCCAAGAGCGAGCGTCTAGGACTTACGGTTCAGGAGTTATTCACAGAAACATGGTTCTGAACATGCTGCCAATTTCTCGCCTGGGAAACATGCAGAGAAGTCCAAGATAGTGTTTTTTAGACTGGCTGCCACGAGCTGAATCGAATGCAGCCAAGAGCGAGCGTCTAGGACTTACGGTTCAGGAGTTATTCACAGAAACATGGTTCTGAACATGCTGCCAATTTCTCGTCTGGGAAACATGCAGAGAAGTCCAAGATAGTGTTTTTTAGACTGGCTGCCACGAGCTGAATCGAATGCAGCCAAGAGCGAGCGTCTAGGACTTACGGTTCAGGAGTTATTCACAGAAACATGGTTCTGAACATGCTGCCAATTTCTCGCCTGGGAAACATGCAGAGAAGTCCAAGATAGTGTTTTTTAGACTGGCTGCCACGAGCTGAATCGAATGCAGCCAAGAGCGAGCGTCTAGGACTTACGGTTCAGGAGTTATTCACAGAAACATGGTTCTTTTACTGCCAGCCGCGAAAGCGAAAATAACCAAGATCGAGCGTCTAGGATTTACCTTGTCAATAACTCGCCTGGGAAACATCCAGAGAAGTCAAACACAGTGCTCCTATACTAATTGCCAGGCGCTGAGACGAATGCCGCCAAGATCGAGCGTCTAGGACTTACGGTTCAGGAGTTATTCACAGAAACATGGTTCTGAACATGCTGCCAATTTCTCGCCTGGGAAACATGCAGAGAAGTCCAAGATAGTGTTTTTTAGACTGGCTGCCACGAGCTGAATCGAATGCAGCCAAGAGCGAGCGTCTAGGACTTACGGTTCAGGAGTTATTCACAGAAACATGGTTCTGAACATGCTGCCAATTTCTCGCCTGGGAAACATGCAGAGAAGTCCAAGATAGTGTTTTTTAGACTGGCTGCCACGAGCTGAATCGAATGCAGCCAAGAGCGAGCGTCTAGGACTTACGGTTCAGGAGTTATTCACAGAAACATGGTTCTGAACATGCTGCCAATTGCTCGCCTGGGAAACATGCAGAGAAGTCCAAGATAGTGTTTTTTAGACTGGCTGCCACGAGCTGAATCGAATGCAGCCAAGAGCGAGCGTCTAGGACTTACGGTTCAGGAGTTATTCACAGAAACATGGTTCTTTTACTGCCAGCCGCGAAAGCGAAAATAACCAAGATCGAGCGTCTAGGATTTACTTGTCAATAACTCGCCTGGGAAACATCCAGAGAAGTCAAACACAGTGCTCCTATACTAATTGCCAGGCGCTGAGACGAATGCCGCCAAGATCGAGCGTCTAGGACTTACGGTTCAGGAGTTATTCACAGAAACATGGTTCTGAACATGCTGCCAATTTCTCGCCTGGGAAACATGCAGAGAAGTCCAAGATAGTGTTTTTTAGACTGGCTGCCACGAGCTGAATCGAATGCAGCCAAGAGCGAGCGTCTAGGACTTACGGTTCAGGAGTTATTCACAGAAACATGGTTCTGAACATGCTGCCAATTTCTCGCCTGGGAAACATGCAGAGAAGTCCAAGATAGTGTTTTTAGACTGGCTGCCACGAGCTGAATCGAATGCAGCCAAGAGCGAGCGTCTAGGACTTACGGTTCAGGAGTTATTCACAGAAACATGGTTCTGAACATGCTGCCAATTTCTCGTCTGGGAAACATGCAGAGAAGTCCAAGATAGTGTTTTTAGACTGGCTGCCACGAGCTGAATCGAATGCAGCCAAGAGCGAGCGTCTAGGACTTACGGTTCAGGAGTTATTCACAGAAACATGGTTCTGAACATGCTGCCAATTTCTCGCCTGGGAAACATGCAGAGAAGTCCAAGATAGTGTTTTTTAGACTGGCTGCCACGAGCTGAATCGAATGCAGCCAAGAGCGAGCGTCTAGGACTTACGGTTCAGGAGTTATTCACAGAAACATGGTTCTGAACATGCTGCCAATTGCTCGCCTGGGAAACATGCAGAGAAGTCCAAGATAGTGTTTTTTAGACTGGCTGCCACGAGCTGAATCGAATGCAGCCAAGAGCGAGCGTCTAGGACTTACGGTTCAGGAGTTATTCACAGAAACATGGTTCTGAACATGCTGCCAATTGCTCGCCTGGGAAACATGCAGAGAAGTCCAAGATAGTGTTTTTTAGACTGGCTGCCACGAGCTGAATCGAATGCAGCCAAGAGCGAGCGTCTAGGACTTACGGTTCAGGAGTTATTCACAGAAACATGGTTCTTTTACTGCCAGCCGCGAAAGCGGAAAATAACCAAGATCGAGCGTCTAGGATTTACCTTGTCAATAACTCGCCTGGGAAACATCCAGAGAAGTCAAACACAGTGCTCCTATACTAATTGCCAGGCGCTGAGACGAATGCCGCCAAGATCGAGCGTCTAGGACTTACGGTTCAGGAGTTATTCACAGAAACATGGTTCTGAACATGCTGCCAATTTCTCGCCTGGGAAACATGCAGAGAAGTCCAAGATAGTGTTTTTTAGACTGGCTGCCACGAGCTGAATCGAATGCAGCCAAGAGCGAGCGTCTAGGACTTACGGTTCAGGAGTTATTCACAGAAACATGGTTCTTTTACTGCCAGCCGCGAAAGCGAAAATAACCAAGATCGAGCGTCTAGGATTTACTTGTCAATAACTCGCCTGGGAAACATCCAGAGAAGTCAAACACAGTGCTCCTATACTAATTGCCAGGCGCTGAGACGAATGCCGCCAAGATCGAGCGTCTAGGACTTACGGTTCAGGAGTTATTCACAGAAACATGGTTCTGAACATGCTGCCAATTTCTCGCCTGGGAAACATGCAGAGAAGTCCAAGATAGTGTTTTTTAGACTGGCTGCCACGAGCTGAATCGAATGCAGCCAAGAGCGAGCGTCTAGGACTTACGGTTCAGGAGTTATTCACAGAAACATGGTTCTTTTACTGCCAGCCGCGAAAGCGAAAATAACCAAGATCGAGGGTCTAGGATTTACTTGTCAATAACTCGCCTGGGAAACATCCAGAGAAGTCAAACACAGTGCTCCTATACTAATTGCCAGGCGCTGAGACGAATGCCGCCAAGATCGAGCGTCTAGGACTTACGGTTCAGGAGTTATTCACAGAAACATGGTTCTGAACATGCTGCCAATTTCTCGCCTGGGAAACATGCAGAGAAGTCCAAGATAGTGTTTTTTAGACTGGCTGCCACGAGCTGAATCGAATGCAGCCAAGAGCGAGCGTCTAGGACTTACGGTTCAGGAGTTATTCACAGAAACATGGTTCTGAACATGCTGCCAATTGCTCGCCTGGGAAACATGCAGAGAAGTCCAAGATAGTGTTTTTTAGACTGGCTGCCACGAGCTGAATCGAATGCAGCCAAGAGCGAGCGTCTAGGACTTACGGTTCAGGAGTTATTCACAGAAACATGGTTCTTTTACTGCCAGCCGCGAAAAGCGAAAATAACCAAGATCGAGCGTCTAGGATTTACTTGTCAATAACTCGCCTGGGAAACATCCAGAGAAGTCAAACACAGTGCTCCTATACTAATTGCCAGGCGCTGAGACGAATGCCGCCAAGATCGAGCGTCTAGGACTTACGGTTCAGGAGTTATTCACAGAAACATGGTTCTGAACATGCTGCCAATTTCTCGCCTGGGAAACATGCAGAGAAGTCCAAGATAGTGTTTTTTAGACTGGCTGCCACGAGCTGAATCGAATGCAGCCAAGAGCGAGCGTCTAGGACTTACGGTTCAGGAGTTATTCACAGAAACATGGTTCTTTTACTGCCAGCCGCGAAAGCGAAAATAACCAAGATCGAGGGTCTAGGATTTACTTGTCAATAACTCGCCTGGGAAACATCCAGAGAAGTCAAACACAGTGCTCCTATACTAATTGCCAGGCGCTGAGACGAATGCCGCCAAGATCGAGCGTCTAGGACTTACGGTTCAGGAGTTATTCACAGAAACATGGTTCTGAACATGCTGCCAATTTTCTCGCCTGGGAAACATGCAGAGAAGTCCAAGATAGTGTTTTTTAGACTGGCTGCCACGAGCTGAATCGAATGCAGCCAAGAGCGAGCGTCTAGGACTTACGGTTCAGGAGTTATTCACAGAAACATGGTTCTGAACATGCTGCCAATTGCTCGCCTGGGAAACATGCAGAGAAGTCCAAGATAGTGTTTTTTAGACTGGCTGCCACGAGCTGAATCGAATGCAGCCAAGAGCGAGCGTCTAGGACTTACGGTTCAGGAGTTATTCACAGAAACATGGTTCTTTTACTGCCAGCCGCGAAAGCGAAAATAACCAAGATCGAGCGTCTAGGATTTACTTGTCAATAACTCGCCTGGGAAACATCCAGAGAAGTCAAACACAGTGCTCCTATACTAATTGCCAGGCGCTGAGACGAATGCCGCCAAGATCGAGCGTCTAGGACTTACGGTTCAGGAGTTATTCACAGAAACATGGTTCTGAACATGCTGCCAATTTCTCGCCTGGAAACATGCAGAGAAGTCCAAGATAGTGTTTTTTAGACTGGCTGCCACGAGCTGAATCGAATGCAGCCAAGAGCGAGCGTCTAGGACTTACGGTTCAGGAGTTATTCACAGAAACATGGTTCTTTTACTGCCAGCCGCGAAAGCGAAAATAACCAAGATCGAGCGTCTAGGATTTACTTGTCAATAACTCGCCTGGGAAACATCCAGAGAAGTCAAACACAGTGCTCCTATACTAATTGCCAGGCGCTGAGACGAATGCCGCCAAGATCGAGCGTCTAGGACTTACGGTTCAGGAGTTATTCACAGAAACATGGTTCTGAACATGCTGCCAATTTCTCGCCTGGGAAACATGCAGAGAAGTCCAAGATAGTGTTTTTTAGACTGGCTGCCACGAGCTGAATCGAATGCAGCCAAGAGCGAGCGTCTAGGACTTACGGTTCAGGAGTTATTCACAGAAACATGGTTCTTTTTACTGCCAGCCGCGAAAGCGAAAATAACCAAGATCGAGCGTCTAGGATTTACTTGTCAATAACTCGCCTGGGAAACATCCAGAGAAGTCAAACACAGTGCTCCTATACTAATTGCCAGGCGCTGAGACGAATGCCGCCAAGATCGAGCGTCTAGGACTTACGGTTCAGGAGTTATTCACAGAAACATGGTTCTGAACATGCTGCCAATTGCTCGCCTGGGAAACATGCAGAGAAGTCCAAGATAGTGTTTTTTAGACTGGCTGCCACGAGCTGAATCGAATGCAGCCAAGAGCGAGCGTCTAGGACTTACGGTTCAGGAGTTATTCACAGAAACATGGTTCTGAACATGCTGCCAATTGCTCGCCTGGGAAACATGCAGAGAAGTCCAAGATAGTGTTTTTTAGACTGGCTGCCACGAGCTGAATCGAATGCAGCCAAGAGCGAGCGTCTAGGACTTACGGTTCAGGAGTTATTCACAGAAACATGGTTCTGAACATGCTGCCAATTTCTCGCCTGGGAAACATGCAGAGAAGTCCAAGATAGTGTTTTTTAGACTGGCTGCCACGAGCTGAATCGAATGCAGCCAAGAGCGAGCGTCTAGGACTTACGGTTCAGGAGTTATTCACAGAAACATGGTTCTTTTACTGCCAGCCGCGAAAGCGAAAATAACCAAGATCGAGCGTCTAGGATTTACTTGTCAATAACTCGCCTGGGAAACATCCAGAGAAGTCAAACACAGTGCTCCTATACTAATTGCCAGGCGCTGAGACGAATGCCGCCAAGATCGAGCGTCTAGGACTTACGGTTCAGGAGTTATTCACAGAAACATGGTTCTGAACATGCTGCCAATTTCTCGTCTGGGAAACATGCAGAGAAGTCCAAGATAGTGTTTTTTAGACTGGCTGCCACGAGCTGAATCGAATGCAGCCAAGAGCGAGCGTCTAGGACTTACGGTTCAGGAGTTATTCACAGAAACATGGTTCTTTTACTGCCAGCCGCGAAAGCGAAAATAACCAAGATCGAGCGTCTAGGATTTACTTGTCAATAACTCGCCTGGGAAACATCCAGAGAAGTCAAACACAGTGCTCCTATACTAATTGCCAGGCGCTGAGACGAATGCCGCCAAGATCGAGCGTCTAGGACTTACGGTTCAGGAGTTATTCACAGAAACATGGTTCTGAACATGCTGCCAATTTCTCGCCTGGGAAACATGCAGAGAAGTCCAAGATAGTGTTTTTTAGACTGGCTGCCACGAGCTGAATCGAATGCAGCCAAGAGCGAGCGTCTAGGACTTACGGTTCAGGAGTTATTCACAGAAACATGGTTCTGAACATGCTGCCAATTTCTCGCCTGGGAAACATGCAGAGAAGTCCAAGATAGTGTTTTTTAGACTGGCTGCCACGAGCTGAATCGAATGCAGCCAAGAGCGAGCGTCTAGGACTTACGGTTCAGGAGTTATTCACAGAAACATGGTTCTGAACATGCTGCCAATTTCTCGCCTGGGAAACATGCAGAGAAGTCCAAGATAGTGTTTTTTAGACTGGCTGCCACGAGCTGAATCGAATGCAGCCAAGAGCGAGCGTCTAGGACTTACGGTTCAGGAGTTATTCACAGAAACATGGTTCTGAACATGCTGCCAATTTCTCGCCTGGGAAACATGCAGAGAAGTCCAAGATAGTGTTTTTTAGACTGGCTGCCACGAGCTGAATCGAATGCCCAAGAGCGAGCGTCTAGGACTTACGGTTCAGGAGTTATTCACAGAAACATGGTTCTGAACATGCTGCCAATTGCTCGCCTGGGAAACATGCAGAGAAGTCCAAGATAGTGTTTTTTAGACTGGCTGCCACGAGCTGAATCGAATGCAGCCAAGAGCGAGCGTCTAGGACTTACGGTTCAGGAGTTATTCACAGAAACATGGTTCTGAACATGCTGCCAATTGCTCGCCTGGGAAACATGCAGAGAAGTCCAAGATAGTGTTTTTTAGACTGGCTGCCACGAGCTGAATCGAATGGCAGCCAAGAGCGAGCGTCTAGGACTTACGGTTCAGGAGTTATTCACAGAAACATGGTTCTTTTACTGCCAGCCGCGAAAGCGAAAATAACCAAGATCGAGCGTCTAGGATTTACTTGTCAATAACTCGCCTGGGAAACATCCAGAGAAGTCAAACACAGTGCTCCTATACTAATTGCCAGGCGCTGAGACGAATGCCGCCAAGATCGAGCGTCTAGGACTTACGGTTCAGGAGTTATTCACAGAAACATGGTTCTGAACATGCTGCCAATTTCTCGCCTGGGAAACATGCAGAGAAGTCCAAGATAGTGTTTTTTAGACTGGCTGCCACGAGCTGAATCGAATGCAGCCAAGAGCGAGCGTCTAGGACTTACGGTTCAGGAGTTATTCACAGAAACATGGTTCTGAACATGCTGCCAATTTCTCGCCTGGGAAACATGCAGAGAAGTCCAAGATAGTGTTTTTTAGACTGGCTGCCACGAGCTGAATCGAATGCAGCCAAGAGCGAGCGTCTAGGACTTACGGTTCAGGAGTTATTCACAGAAACATGGTTCTGAACATGCTGCCAATTTCTCGCCTGGGAAACATGCAGAGAAGTCCAAGATAGTGTTTTTTAGACTGGCTGCCACGAGCTGAATCGAATGCAGCCAAGAGCGAGCGTCTAGGACTTACGGTTCAGGAGTTATTCACAGAAACATGGTTCTTTTACTGCCAGCCGCGAAAGCGAAAATAACCAAGATCGAGCGTCTAGGATTTACTTGTCAATAACTCGCCTGGGAAACATCCAGAGAAGTCAAACACAGTGCTCCTATACTAATTGCCAGGCGCTGAGACGAATGCCGCCAAGATCGAGCGTCTAGGACTTACGGTTCAAGAATTAGCTTTAGAAACATTTGCCTTAGGAACATGCAGAGAAGTCCAAGATAGTGTTTTTTAGACTGGCTGCCACGAGCTGAATCGAATGCAGCCAAGAGCGAGCGTCTAGGACTTACGGTTCAGGAGTTATTCACAGAAACATGGTTCTGAACATGCTGCCAATTGCTCGCCTGGGAAACATGCAGAGAAGTCCAAGATAGTGTTTTTTAGACTGGCTGCCACGAGCTGAATCGAATGCAGCCAAGAGCGAGCGTCTAGGACTTACGGTTCAGGAGTTATTCACAGAAACATGGTTCTTTTACTGCCAGCCGCGAAAGCGAAAATAACCAAGATCGAGCGTCTAGGATTTACTTGTCAATAACTCGCCTGGGAAACATCCAGAGAAGTCAAACACAGTGCTCCTATACTAATTGCCAGGCGCTGAGACGAATGCCGCCAAGATCGAGCGTCTAGGACTTACGGTTCAGGAGTTATTCACAGAAACATGGTTCTGAACATGCTGCCAATTTCTCGCCTGGGAAACATGCAGAGAAGTCCAAGATAGTGTTTTTTAGACTGGCTGCCACGAGCTGAATCGAATGCAGCCAAGAGCGAGCGTCTAGGACTTACGGTTCAGGAGTTATTCACAGAAACATGGTTCTGAACATGCTGCCAATTTCTCGCCTGGGAAACATGCAGAGAAGTCCAAGATAGTGTTTTTTAGACTGGCTGCCACGAGCTGAATCGAATGCAGCCAAGAGCGAGCGTCTAGGACTTACGGTTCAGGAGTTATTCACAGAAACATGGTTCTGAAAATGCTGCCAATTTCTCGTCTGGGAAACATGCAGAGAAGTCCAAGATAGTGTTTTTTAGACTGGCTGCCACGAGCTGAATCGAATGCAGCCAAGAGCGAGCGTCTAGGACTTACGGTTCAGGAGTTATTCACAGAAACATGGTTCTGAACATGCTGCCAATTTCTCGCCTGGGAAACATGCAGAGAAGTCCAAGATAGTGTTTTTTAGACTGGCTGCCACGAGCTGAATCGAATGCAGCCAAGAGCGAGCGTCTAGGACTTACGGTTCAGGAGTTATTCACAGAAACATGGTTCTGAACATGCTGCCAATTGCTCGCCTGGGAAACATGCAGAGAAGTCCAAGATAGTGTTTTTTAGACTGGCTGCCACGAGCTGAATCGAATGCAGCCAAGAGCGAGCGTCTAGGACTTACGGTTCAGGAGTTATTCACAGAAACATGGTTCTGAACATGCTGCCAATTGCTCGCCTGGGAAACATGCAGAGAAGTCCAAGATAGTGTTTTTTAGACTGGCTGCCACGAGCTGAATCGAATGCAGCCAAGAGCGAGCGTCTAGGACTTACGGTTCAGGAGTTATTCACAGAAACATGGTTCTTTTACTGCCAGCCGCGAAAGCGAAAATAACCAAGATCGAGCGTCTAGGATTTACTTGTCAATAACTCGCCTGGGAAACATCCAGAGAAGTCAAACACAGTGCTCCTATACTAATTGCCAGGCGCTGAGACGAATGCCGCCAAGATCGAGCGTCTAGGACTTACGGTTCAGGAGTTATTCACAGAAACATGGTTCTGAACATGCTGCCAATTTCTCGCCTGGGAAACATGCAGAGAAGTCCAAGATAGTGTTTTTTAGACTGGCTGCCACGAGCTGAATCGAATGCAGCCAAGAGCGAGCGTCTAGGACTTACGGTTCAGGAGTTATTCACAGAAACATGGTTCTTTTACTGCCAGCCGCGAAAGCGAAAATAACCAAGATCGAGCGTCTAGGATTTACTTGTCAATAACTCGCCTGGGAAACATCCAGAGAAGTCAAACACAGTGCTCCTATACTAATTGCCAGGCGCTGAGACGAATGCCGCCAAGATCGAGCGTCTAGGACTTACGGTTCAGGAGTTATTCACAGAAACATGGTTCTGAACATGCTGCCAATTTCTCGCCTGGGAAACATGCAGAGAAGTCCAAGATAGTGTTTTTTAGACTGGCTGCCACGAGCTGAATCGAATGCAGCCAAGAGCGAGCGTCTAGGACTTACGGTTCAGGAGTTATTCACAGAAACATGGTTCTTTTACTGCCAGCCGCGAAAGCGAAAATAACCAAGATCGAGCGTCTAGGATTTACTTGTCAATAACTCGCCTGGGAAACATCCAGAGAAGTCAAACACAGTGCTCCTATACTAATTGCCAGGCGCTGAGACGAATGCCGCCAAGATCGAGCGTCTAGGACTTACGGTTCAGGAGTTATTCACAGAAACATGGTTCTGAACATGCTGCCAATTTCTCGCCTGGGAAACATGCAGAGAAGTCCAAGATAGTGTTTTTTAGACTGGCTGCCACGAGCTGAATCGAATGCAGCCAAGAGCGAGCGTCTAGGACTTACGGTTCAGGAGTTATTCACAGAAACATGGTTCTGAACATGCTGCCAATTGCTCGCCTGGGAAACATGCAGAGAAGTCCAAGATAGTGTTTTTTAGACTGGCTGCCACGAGCTGAATCGAATGCAGCCAAGAGCGAGCGTCTAGGACTTACGGTTCAGGAGTTATTCACAGAAACATGGTTCTTTTACTGCCAGCCGCGAAAGCGAAAATAACCAAGATCGAGCGTCTAGGATTTACTTGTCAATAACTCGCCTGGGAAACATCCAGAGAAGTCAAACACAGTGCTCCTATACTAATTGCCAGGCGCTGAGACGAATGCCGCCAAGATCGAGCGTCTAGGACTTACGGTTCAGGAGTTATTCACAGAAACATGGTTCTGAACATGCTGCCAATTTCTCGCCTGGGAAACATGCAGAGAAGTCCAAGATAGTGTTTTTTAGACTGGCTGCCACGAGCTGAATCGAATGCAGCCAAGAGCGAGCGTCTAGGACTTACGGTTCAGGAGTTATTCACAGAAACATGGTTCTTTTACTGCCAGCCGCGAAAGCGAAAATAACCAAGATCGAGCGTCTAGGATTTACTTGTCAATAACTCGCCTGGGAAACATCCAGAGAAGTCAAACACAGTGCTCCTATACTAATTGCCAGGCGCTGAGACGAATGCCGCCAAGATCGAGCGTCTAGGACTTACGGTTCAGGAGTTATTCACAGAAACATGGTTCTGAACATGCTGCCAATTTCTCGCCTGGGAAACATGCAGAGAAGTCCAAGATAGTGTTTTTTAGACTGGCTGCCACGAGCTGAATCGAATGCAGCCAAGAGCGAGCGTCTAGGACTTACGGTTCAGGAGTTATTCACAGAAACATGGTTCTTTTACTGCCAGCCGCGAAAGCGAAAATAACCAAGATCGAGCGTCTAGGATTTACTTGTCAATAACTCGCCTGGGAAACATCCAGAGAAGTCAAACACAGTGCTCCTATACTAATTGCCAGGCGCTGAGACGAATGCCGCCAAGATCGAGCGTCTAGGACTTACGGTTCAGGAGTTATTCACAGAAACATGGTTCTGAACATGCTGCCAATTTCTCGCCTGGGAAACATGCAGAGAAGTCCAAGATAGTGTTTTTTAGACTGGCTGCCACGAGCTGAATCGAATGCAGCCAAGAGCGAGCGTCTAGGACTTACGGTTCAGGAGTTATTCACAGAAACATGGTTCTGAACATGCTGCCAATTGCTCGCCTGGGAAACATGCAGAGAAGTCCAAGATAGTGTTTTTTAGACTGGCTGCCACGAGCTGAATCGAATGCAGCCAAGAGCGAGCGTCTAGGACATACGGTTCAGGAGTTATTCACAGAAACATGGTTCTGAACATGCTGCCAATTTCTCGCCTGGGAAACATGCAGAGAAGTCCAAGATAGTGTTTTTTAGACTGGCTGCCACGAGCTGAATCGAATGCAGCCAAGAGCGAGCGTCTAGGACTTACGGTTCAGGAGTTATTCACAGAAACATGGTTCTGAACATGCTGCCAATTTCTCGCCTGGGAAACATGCAGAGAAGTCCAAGATAGTGTTTTGTAGACTGGCTGCCACGAGCTGAATCGAATGCAGCCAAGAGCGAGCGTCTAGGACTTACGGTTCAGGAGTTATTCACAGAAACATGGTTCTGAACATGCTGCCAATTTCTCGCCTGGGAAACATGCAGAGAAGTCCAAGATAGTGTTTTTTAGACTGGCTGCCACGAGCTGAATCGAATGCAGCCAAGAGCGAGCGTCTAGGACTTACGGTTCAGGAGTTATTCACAGAAACATGGTTCTTTTACTGCCAGCCGCGAAAGCGAAAATAACCAAGATCGAGCGTCTAGGATTTACTTGTCAATAACTCGCCTGGGAAACATCCAGAGAAGTCAAACACAGTGCTCCTATACTAATTGCCAGGCGCTGAGACGAATGCCGCCAAGATCGAGCGTCTAGGACTTACGGTTCAAGAATTAGCTTTAGAAACATTTGCCTTAGGAACATGCAGAGAAGTCCAAGATAGTGTTTTTTAGACTGGCTGCCACGAGCTGAATCGAATGCAGCCAAGAGCGAGCGTCTAGGACTTACGGTTCAGGAGTTATTCACAGAAACATGGTTCTGAACATGCTGCCAATTGCTCGCCTGGGAAACATGCAGAGAAGTCCAAGATAGTGTTTTTTAGACTGGCTGCCACAAGCTGAATCGAATGCAGCCAAGAGCGAGCGTCTAGGACTTACGGTTCAGGAGTTATTCACAGGAACATGGTTCTTTTACTGCCAGCCGCGAAAGCGAAAATAACCAAGATCGAGCGTCTAGGATTTACTTGTCAATAACTCGCCTGGGAAACATCCAGAGAAGTCAAACACAGTGCTCCTATACTAATTGCCAGGCGCTGAGACGAATGCCGCCAAGAGCGAGCGTCTGTGACTTACGGTTCAGGAGTTATTCACAGAAACATGGTTCTGAACATGCTGCCAATTTCTCGCCTGGGAAACATGCAGAGAAGTCCAAGATAGTGTTTTTTAGACTGGCTGCCACGAGCTGAATCGAATGCAGCCAAGAGCGAGCGTCTAGGACTTACGGTTCAGGAGTTATTCACAGAAACATGGTTCTGAACATGCTGCCAATTTCTCGCCTGGGAAACATGCAGAGAAGTCCAAGATAGTGTTTTTTAGACTGGCTGCCACGAGCTGAATCGAATGCAGCCAAGAGCGAGCGTCTAGGACTTACGGTTCAGGAGTTATTCACAGAAACATGGTTCTGAACATGCTGCCAATTGCTCGCCTGGGAAACATGCAGAGAAGTCCAAGATAGTGTTTTTTAGACTGGCTGCCACGAGCTGAATCGAATGCAGCCAAGAGCGAGCGTCTAGGACTTACGGTTCAGGAGTTATTCACAGAAACATGGTTCTGAACATGCTGCCAATTTCTCGCCTGGGAAACATGCAGAGAAGTCCAAGATAGTGTTTTTTAGACTGGCTGCCACGAGCTGAATCGAATGCAGCCAAGAGCGAGCGTCTAGGACTTACGGTTCAGGAGTTATTCACAGAAACATGGTTCTGAACATGCTGCCAATTTCTCGCCTGGGAAACATGCAGAGAAGTCCAAGATAGTGTTTTTTAGACTGGCTGCCACGAGCTGAATCGAATGCAGCCAAGAGCGAGCGTCTAGGACTTACGGTTCAGGAGTTATTCACAGAAACATGGTTCTGAACATGCTGCCAATTTCTCGCCTGGGAAACATGCAGAGAAGTCCAAGATAGTGTTTTTTAGACTGGCTGCCACGAGCTGAATCGAATGCAGCCAAGAGCGAGCGTCTAGGACTTACGGTTCAGGAGTTATTCACAGAAACATGGTTCTGAACATGCTGCCAATTGCTCGCCTGGGAAACATGCAGAGAAGTCCAAGATAGTGTTTTTTAGACTGGCTGCCACGAGCTGAATCGAATGCAGCCAAGAGCGAGCGTCTAGGACTTACGGTTCAGGAGTTATTCACAGAAACATGGTTCTGAACATGCTGCCAATTGCTCGCCTGGGAAACATGCAGAGAAGTCCAAGATAGTGTTTTTTAGACTGGCTGCCACGAGCTGAATCGAATGCAGCCAAGAGCGAGCGTCTAGGACTTACGGTTCAGGAGTTATTCACAGAAACATGGTTCTTTTACTGCCAGCCGCGAAAGCGAAAATAACCAAGATCGAGCGTCTAGGATTTACTTGTCAATAACTCGCCTGGGAAACATCCAGAGAAGTCAAACACAGTGCTCCTATACTAATTGCCAGGCGCTGAGACGAATGCCGCCAAGATCGAGCGTCTAGGACTTACGGTTCAGGAGTTATTCACAGAAACATGGTTCTGAACATGCTGCCAATTTCTCGCCTGGGAAACATGCAGAGAAGTCCAAGATAGTGTTTTTTAGACTGGCTGCCACGAGCTGAATCGAATGCAGCCAAGAGCGAGCGTCTAGGACTTACGGTTCAGGAGTTATTCACAGAAACATGGTTCTGAACATGCTGCCAATTTCTCGCCTGGGAAACATGCAGAGAAGTCCAAGATAGTGTTTTTTAGACTGGCTGCCACGAGCTGAATCGAATGCAGCCAAGAGCGAGCGTCTAGGACTTACGGTTCAGGAGTTATTCACAGAAACATGGTTCTTTTACTGCCAGCCGCGAAAGCGAAAATAACCAAGATCGAGCGTCTAGGATTTACTTGTCAATAACTCGCCTGGGAAACATCCAGAGAAGTCAAACACAGTGCTCCTATACTAATTGCCAGGCGCTGAGACGAATGCCGCCAAGATCGAGCGTCTAGGACTTACGGTTCAAGAATTAGCTTTAGAAACATTTGCCTTAGGAACATGCAGAGAAGTCCAAGATAGTGTTTTTTAGACTGGCTGCCACGAGCTGAATCGAATGCAGCCAAGAGCGAGCGTCTAGGACTTACGGTTCAGGAGTTATTCACAGAAACATGGTTCTGAACATGCTGCCAATTGCTCGCCTGGGAAACATGCAGAGAAGTCCAAGATAGTGTTTTTTAGACTGGCTGCCACGAGCTGAATCGAATGCAGCCAAGAGCGAGCGTCTAGGACTTACGGTTCAGGAGTTATTCACAGAAACATGGTTCTTTTACTGCCAGCCGCGAAAGCGAAAATAACCAAGATCGAGCGTCTAGGATTTACTTGTCAATAACTCGCCTGGGAAACATCCAGAGAAGTCAAACACAGTGCTCCTATACTAATTGCCAGGCGCTGAGACGAATGCCGCCAAGATCGAGCGTCTAGGACTTACGGTTCAGGAGTTATTCACAGAAACATGGTTCTGAACATGCTGCCAATTTCTCGCCTGGGAAACATGCAGAGAAGTCCAAGATAGTGTTTTTTAGACTGGCTGCCACGAGCTGAATCGAATGCAGCCAAGAGCGAGCGTCTAGGACTTACGGTTCAGGAGTTATTCACAGAAACATGGTTCTGAACATGCTGCCAATTTCTCGCCTGGGAAACATGCAGAGAAGTCCAAGATAGTGTTTTTTAGACTGGCTGCCACGAGCTGAATCGAATGCAGCCAAGAGCGAGCGTCTAGGACTTACGGTTCAGGAGTTATTCACAGAAACATGGTTCTGAACATGCTGCCAATTTCTCGTCTGGGAAACATGCAGAGAAGTCCAAGATAGTGTTTTTTAGACTGGCTGCCACGAGCTGAATCGAATGCAGCCAAGAGCGAGCGTCTAGGACTTACGGTTCAGGAGTTATTCACAGAAACATGGTTCTGAACATGCTGCCAATTTCTCGCCTGGGAAACATGCAGAGAAGTCCAAGATAGTGTTTTTTAGACTGGCTGCCACGAGCTGAATCGAATGCAGCCAAGAGCGAGCGTCTAGGACTTACGGTTCAGGAGTTATTCACAGAAACATGGTTCTGAACATGCTGCCAATTGCTCGCCTGGGAAACATGCAGAGAAGTCCAAGATAGTGTTTTTTAGACTGGCTGCCACGAGCTGAATCGAATGCAGCCAAGAGCGAGCGTCTAGGACTTACGGTTCAGGAGTTATTCACAGAAACATGGTTCTGAACATGCTGCCAATTGCTCGCCTGGGAAACATGCAGAGAAGTCCAAGATAGTGTTTTTTAGACTGGCTGCCACGAGCTGAATCGAATGCAGCCAAGAGCGAGCGTCTAGGACTTACGGTTCAGGAGTTATTCACAGAAACATGGTTCTTTTACTGCCAGCCGCGAAAGCGAAAATAACCAAGATCGAGCGTCTAGGATTTACTTGTCAATAACTCGCCTGGGAAACATCCAGAGAAGTCAAACACAGTGCTCCTATACTAATTGCCAGGCGCTGAGACGAATGCCGCCAAGATCGAGCGTCTAGGACTTACGGTTCAGGAGTTATTCACAGAAACATGGTTCTGAACATGCTGCCAATTTCTCGCCTGGGAAACATGCAGAGAAGTCCAAGATAGTGTTTTTTAGACTGGCTGCCACGAGCTGAATCGAATGCAGCCAAGAGCGAGCGTCTAGGACTTACGGTTCAGGAGTTATTCACAGAAACATGGTTCTGAACATGCTGCCAATTGCTCGCCTGGGAAACATGCAGAGAAGTCCAAGATAGTGTTTTTTAGACTGGCTGCCACGAGCTGAATCGAATGCAGCCAAGAGCGAGCGTCTAGGACATACGGTTCAGGAGTTATTCACAGAAACATGGTTCTGAACATGCTGCCAATTTCTCGCCTGGGAAACATGCAGAGAAGTCCAAGATAGTGTTTTTTAGACTGGCTGCCACGAGCTGAATCGAATGCAGCCAAGAGCGAGCGTCTAGGACTTACGGTTCAGGAGTTATTCACAGAAACATGGTTCTGAACATGCTGCCAATTGCTCGCCTGGGAAACATGCAGAGAAGTCCAAGATAGTGTTTTTTAGACTGGCTGCCACGAGCTGAATCGAATGCAGCCAAGAGCGAGCGTCTAGGACTTACGGTTCAGGAGTTATTCACAGAAACATGGTTCTGAACATGCTGCCAATTGCTCGCCTGGGAAACATGCAGAGAAGTCCAAGATAGTGTTTTTTAGACTGGCTGCCACGAGCTGAATCGAATGCAGCCAAGAGCGAGCGTCTAGGACTTACGGTTCAGGAGTTATTCACAGAAACATGGTTCTTTTACTGCCAGCCGCGAAAGCGAAAATAACCAAGATCGAGCGTCTAGGATTTACTTGTCAATAACTCGCCTGGGAAACATCCAGAGAAGTCAAACACAGTGCTCCTATACTAATTGCCAGGCGCTGAGACGAATGCCGCCAAGATCGAGCGTCTAGGACTTACGGTTCAGGAGTTATTCACAGAAACATGGTTCTGAACATGCTGCCAATTTCTCGCCTGGGAAACATGCAGAGAAGTCCAAGATAGTGTTTTTTAGACTGGCTGCCACGAGCTGAATCGAATGCAGCCAAGAGCGAGCGTCTAGGACTTACGGTTCAGGAGTTATTCACAGAAACATGGTTCTTTTACTGCCAGCCGCGAAAGCGAAAATAACCAAGATCGAGCGTCTAGGATTTACTTGTCAATAACTCGCCTGGGAAACATCCAGAGAAGTCAAACACAGTGCTCCTATACTAATTGCCAGGCGCTGAGACGAATGCCGCCAAGATCGAGCGTCTAGGACTTACGGTTCAGGAGTTATTCACAGAAACATGGTTCTGAACATGCTGCCAATTTCTCGCCTGGGAAACATGCAGAGAAGTCCAAGATAGTGTTTTTTAGACTGGCTGCCACGAGCTGAATCGAATGCAGCCAAGAGCGAGCGTCTAGGACTTACGGTTCAGGAGTTATTCACAGAAACATGGTTCTTTTACTGCCAGCCGCGAAAGCGAAAATAACCAAGATCGAGCGTCTAGGATTTACTTGTCAATAACTCGCCTGGGAAACATCCAGAGAAGTCAAACACAGTGCTCCTATACTAATTGCCAGGCGCTGAGACGAATGCCGCCAAGATCGAGCGTCTAGGACTTACGGTTCAGGAGTTATTCACAGAAACATGGTTCTGAACATGCTGCCAATTTCTCGCCTGGGAAACATGCAGAGAAGTCCAAGATAGTGTTTTTTAGACTGGCTGCCACGAGCTGAATCGAATGCAGCCAAGAGCGAGCGTCTAGGACTTACGGTTCAGGAGTTATTCACAGAAACATGGTTCTGAACATGCTGCCAATTGCTCGCCTGGGAAACATGCAGAGAAGTCCAAGATAGTGTTTTTTAGACTGGCTGCCACGAGCTGAATCGAATGCAGCCAAGAGCGAGCGTCTAGGACTTACGGTTCAGGAGTTATTCACAGAAACATGGTTCTTTTACTGCCAGCCGCGAAAGCGAAAATAACCAAGATCGAGCGTCTAGGATTTACTTGTCAATAACTCGCCTGGGAAACATCCAGAGAAGTCAAACACAGTGCTCCTATACTAATTGCCAGGCGCTGAGACGAATGCCGCCAAGATCGAGCGTCTAGGACTTACGGTTCAGGAGTTATTCACAGAAACATGGTTCTGAACATGCTGCCAATTTCTCGCCTGGGAAACATGCAGAGAAGTCCAAGATAGTGTTTTTTAGACTGGCTGCCACGAGCTGAATCGAATGCAGCCAAGAGCGAGCGTCTAGGACTTACGGTTCAGGAGTTATTCACAGAAACATGGTTCTTTTACTGCCAGCCGCGAAAGCGAAAATAACCAAGATCGAGCGTCTAGGATTTACTTGTCAATAACTCGCCTGGGAAACATCCAGAGAAGTCAAACACAGTGCTCCTATACTAATTGCCAGGCGCTGAGACGAATGCCGCCAAGATCGAGCGTCTAGGACTTACGGTTCAGGAGTTATTCACAGAAACATGGTTCTGAACATGCTGCCAATTTCTCGCCTGGGAAACATGCAGAGAAGTCCAAGATAGTGTTTTTTAGACTGGCTGCCACGAGCTGAATCGAATGCAGCCAAGAGCGAGCGTCTAGGACTTACGGTTCAGGAGTTATTCACAGAAACATGGTTCTTTTACTGCCAGCCGCGAAAGCGAAAATAACCAAGATCGAGCGTCTAGGATTTACTTGTCAATAACTCGCCTGGGAAACATCCAGAGAAGTCAAACACAGTGCTCCTATACTAATTGCCAGGCGCTGAGACGAATGCCGCCAAGATCGAGCGTCTAGGACTTACGGTTCAGGAGTTATTCACAGAAACATGGTTCTGAACATGCTGCCAATTTCTCGCCTGGGAAACATGCAGAGAAGTCCAAGATAGTGTTTTTTAGACTGGCTGCCACGAGCTGAATCGAATGCAGCCAAGAGCGAGCGTCTAGGACTTACGGTTCAGGAGTTATTCACAGAAACATGGTTCTGAACATGCTGCCAATTGCTCGCCTGGGAAACATGCAGAGAAGTCCAAGATAGTGTTTTTTAGACTGGCTGCCACGAGCTGAATCGAATGCAGCCAAGAGCGAGCGTCTAGGACATACGGTTCAGGAGTTATTCACAGAAACATGGTTCTGAACATGCTGCCAATTTCTCGCCTGGGAAACATGCAGAGAAGTCCAAGATAGTGTTTTTTAGACTGGCTGCCACGAGCTGAATCGAATGCAGCCAAGAGCGAGCGTCTAGGACTTACGGTTCAGGAGTTATTCACAGAAACATGGTTCTGAACATGCTGCCAATTTCTCGCCTGGGAAACATGCAGAGAAGTCCAAGATAGTGTTTTTTAGACTGGCTGCCACGAGCTGAATCGAATGCAGCCAAGAGCGAGCGTCTAGGACTTACGGTTCAGGAGTTATTCACAGAAACATGGTTCTGAACATGCTGCCAATTTCTCGCCTGGGAAACATGCAGAGAAGTCCAAGATAGTGTTTTTTAGACTGGCTGCCACGAGCTGAATCGAATGCAGCCAAGAGCGAGCGTCTAGGACTTACGGTTCAGGAGTTATTCACAGAAACATGGTTCTTTTACTGCCAGCCGCGAAAGCGAAAATAACCAAGATCGAGCGTCTAGGATTTACTTGTCAATAACTCGCCTGGGAAACATCCAGAGAAGTCAAACACAGTGCTCCTATACTAATTGCCAGGCGCTGAGACGAATGCCGCCAAGATCGAGCGTCTAGGACTTACGGTTCAAGAATTAGCTTTAGAAACATTTGCCTTAGGAACATGCAGAGAAGTCCAAGATAGTGTTTTTTAGACTGGCTGCCACGAGCTGAATCGAATGCAGCCAAGAGCGAGCGTCTAGGACTTACGGTTCAGGAGTTATTCACAGAAACATGGTTCTGAACATGCTGCCAATTGCTCGCCTGGGAAACATGCAGAGAAGTCCAAGATAGTGTTTTTTAGACTGGCTGCCACAAGCTGAATCGAATGCAGCCAAGAGCGAGCGTCTAGGACTTACGGTTCAGGAGTTATTCACAGGAACATGGTTCTTTTACTGCCAGCCGCGAAAGCGAAAATAACCAAGATCGAGCGTCTAGGATTTACTTGTCAATAACTCGCCTGGGAAACATCCAGAGAAGTCAAACACAGTGCTCCTATACTAATTGCCAGGCGCTGAGACGAATGCCGCCAAGAGCGAGCGTCTGTGACTTACGGTTCAGGAGTTATTCACAGAAACATGGTTCTGAACATGCTGCCAATTTCTCGCCTGGGAAACATGCAGAGAAGTCCAAGATAGTGTTTTTTAGACTGGCTGCCACGAGCTGAATCGAATGCAGCCAAGAGCGAGCGTCTAGGACTTACGGTTCAGGAGTTATTCACAGAAACATGGTTCTGAACATGCTGCCAATTTCTCGCCTGGGAAACATGCAGAGAAGTCCAAGATAGTGTTTTTTAGACTGGCTGCCACGAGCTGAATCGAATGCAGCCAAGAGCGAGCGTCTAGGACTTACGGTTCAGGAGTTATTCACAGAAACATGGTTCTGAACATGCTGCCAATTGCTCGCCTGGGAAACATGCAGAGAAGTCCAAGATAGTGTTTTTTAGACTGGCTGCCACGAGCTGAATCGAATGCAGCCAAGAGCGAGCGTCTAGGACTTACGGTTCAGGAGTTATTCACAGAAACATGGTTCTGAACATGCTGCCAATTTCTCGCCTGGGAAACATGCAGAGAAGTCCAAGATAGTGTTTTTTAGACTGGCTGCCACGAGCTGAATCGAATGCAGCCAAGAGCGAGCGTCTAGGACTTACGGTTCAGGAGTTATTCACAGAAACATGGTTCTGAACATGCTGCCAATTTCTCGCCTGGGAAACATGCAGAGAAGTCCAAGATAGTGTTTTTTAGACTGGCTGCCACGAGCTGAATCGAATGCAGCCAAGAGCGAGCGTCTAGGACTTACGGTTCAGGAGTTATTCACAGAAACATGGTTCTGAACATGCTGCCAATTTCTCGCCTGGGAAACATGCAGAGAAGTCCAAGATAGTGTTTTTTAGACTGGCTGCCACGAGCTGAATCGAATGCAGCCAAGAGCGAGCGTCTAGGACTTACGGTTCAGGAGTTATTCACAGAAACATGGTTCTGAACATGCTGCCAATTGCTCGCCTGGGAAACATGCAGAGAAGTCCAAGATAGTGTTTTTTAGACTGGCTGCCACGAGCTGAATCGAATGCAGCCAAGAGCGAGCGTCTAGGACTTACGGTTCAGGAGTTATTCACAGAAACATGGTTCTGAACATGCTGCCAATTGCTCGCCTGGGAAACATGCAGAGAAGTCCAAGATAGTGTTTTTTAGACTGGCTGCCACGAGCTGAATCGAATGCAGCCAAGAGCGAGCGTCTAGGACTTACGGTTCAGGAGTTATTCACAGAAACATGGTTCTTTTACTGCCAGCCGCGAAAGCGAAAATAACCAAGATCGAGCGTCTAGGATTTACTTGTCAATAACTCGCCTGGGAAACATCCAGAGAAGTCAAACACAGTGCTCCTATACTAATTGCCAGGCGCTGAGACGAATGCCGCCAAGATCGAGCGTCTAGGACTTACGGTTCAGGAGTTATTCACAGAAACATGGTTCTGAACATGCTGCCAATTTCTCGCCTGGGAAACATGCAGAGAAGTCCAAGATAGTGTTTTTTAGACTGGCTGCCACGAGCTGAATCGAATGCAGCCAAGAGCGAGCGTCTAGGACTTACGGTTCAGGAGTTATTCACAGAAACATGGTTCTGAACATGCTGCCAATTTCTCGCCTGGGAAACATGCAGAGAAGTCCAAGATAGTGTTTTTTAGACTGGCTGCCACGAGCTGAATCGAATGCAGCCAAGAGCGAGCGTCTAGGACTTACGGTTCAGGAGTTATTCACAGAAACATGGTTCTTTTACTGCCAGCCGCGAAAGCGAAAATAACCAAGATCGAGCGTCTAGGATTTACTTGTCAATAACTCGCCTGGGAAACATCCAGAGAAGTCAAACACAGTGCTCCTATACTATTGCCAGGCGCTGAGACGAATGCCGCCAAGATCGAGCGTCTAGGACTTACGGTTCAAGAATTAGCTTTAGAAACATTGCCTTAGGAACATGCAGAGAAGTCCAAGATAGTGTTTTTTAGACTGGCTGCCACGAGCTGAATCGAATGCAGCCAAGAGCGAGCGTCTAGGACTTACGGTTCAGGAGTTATTCACAGAAACATGGTTCTGAACATGCTGCCAATTGCTCGCCTGGGAAACATGCAGAGAAGTCCAAGATAGTGTTTTTTAGACTGGCTGCCACGAGCTGAATCGAATGCAGCCAAGAGCGAGCGTCTAGGACTTACGGTTCAGGAGTTATTCACAGAAACATGGTTCTTTTACTGCCAGCCGCGAAAGCGAAAATAACCAAGATCGAGCGTCTAGGATTTACTTGTCAATAACTCGCCTGGGAAACATCCAGAGAAGTCAAACACAGTGCTCCTATACTAATTGCAGGCGCTGAGACGAATGCCGCCAAGATCGAGCGTCTAGGACTTACGGTTCAGGAGTTATTCACAGAAACATGGTTCTGAACATGCTGCCAATTTCTCGCCTGGGAAACATGCAGAGAAGTCCAAGATAGTGTTTTTTAGACTGGCTGCCACGAGCTGAATCGAATGCAGCCAAGAGCGAGCGTCTAGGACTTACGGTTCAGGAGTTATTCACAGAAACATGGTTCTGAACATGCTGCCAATTTCTCGTCTGGGAAACATGCAGAGAAGTCCAAGATAGTGTTTTTAGAACTGGCTGCCACGAGCTGAATCGAATGCAGCCAAGAGCGAGCGTCTAGGACTTACGGTTCAGGAGTTATTCACAGAAACATGGTTCTGAACATGCTGCCAATTTCTCGCCTGGGAAACATGCAGAGAAGTCCAAGATAGTGTTTTTTAGACTGGCTGCCACGAGCTGAATCGAATGCAGCCAAGAGCGAGCGTCTAGGACTTACGGTTCAGGAGTTATTCACAGAAACATGGTTCTGAACATGCTGCCAATTGCTCGCCTGGGAAACATGCAGAGAAGTCCAAGATAGTGTTTTTTAGACTGGCTGCCACGAGCTGAATCGAATGCAGCCAAGAGCGAGCGTCTAGGACTTACGGTTCAGGAGTTATTCACAGAAACATGGTTCTGAACATGCTGCCAATTGCTCGCCTGGGAAACATGCAGAGAAGTCCAAGATAGTGTTTTTTAGACTGGCTGCCACGAGCTGAATCGAATGCAGCCAAGAGCGAGCGTCTAGGACTTACGGTTCAGGAGTTATTCACAGAAACATGGTTCTTTTACTGCCAGCCGCGAAAGCGAAAATAACCAAGATCGAGCGTCTAGGATTTACTTGTCAATAACTCGCCTGGGAAACATCCAGAGAAGTCAAACACAGTGCTCCTATACTAATTGCCAGGCGCTGAGACGAATGCCGCCAAGATCGAGCGTCTAGGACTTACGGTTCAGGAGTTATTCACAGAAACATGGTTCTGAACATGCTGCCAATTTCTCGCCTGGGAAACATGCAGAGAAGTCCAAGATAGTGTTTTTTAGACTGGCTGCCACGAGCTGAATCGAATGCAGCCAAGAGCGAGCGTCTAGGACTTACGGTTCAGGAGTTATTCACAGAAACATGGTTCTTTTACTGCCAGCCGCGAAAGCGAAAATAACCAAGATCGAGCGTCTAGGATTTACTTGTCAATAACTCGCCTGGGAAACATCCAGAGAAGTCAAACACAGTGCTCCTATACTAATTGCCAGGCGCTGAGACGAATGCCGCCAAGATCGAGCGTCTAGGACTTACGGTTCAGGAGTTATTCACAGAAACATGGTTCTGAACATGCTGCCAATTTCTCGCCTGGGAAACATGCAGAGAAGTCCAAGATAGTGTTTTTTAGACTGGCTGCCACGAGCTGAATCGAATGCAGCCAAGAGCGAGCGTCTAGGACTTACGGTTCAGGAGTTATTCACAGAAACATGGTTCTGAACATGCTGCCAATTGCTCGCCTGGGAAACATGCAGAGAAGTCCAAGATAGTGTTTTTTAGACTGGCTGCCACGAGCTGAATCGAATGCAGCCAAGAGCGAGCGTCTAGGACTTACGGTTCAGGAGTTATTCACAGAAACATGGTTCTTTTACTGCCAGCCGCGAAGCGAAAATAACCAAGATCGAGCGTCTAGGATTTACTTGTCAATAACTCGCCTGGGAAACATCCAGAGAAGTCAAACACAGTGCTCCTATACTAATTGCCAGGCGCTGAGACGAATGCCGCCAAGATCGAGCGTCTAGGACTTACGGTTCAGGAGTTATTCACAGAAACATGGTTCTGAACATGCTGCCAATTTCTCGCCTGGGAAACATGCAGAGAAGTCCAAGATAGTGTTTTTTAGACTGGCTGCCACGAGCTGAATCGAATGCAGCCAAGAGCGAGCGTCTAGGACTTACGGTTCAGGAGTTATTCACAGAAACATGGTTCTTTTACTGCCAGCCGCGAAAGCGAAAATAACCAAGATCGAGCGTCTAGGATTTACTTGTCAATAACTCGCCTGGGAAACATCCAGAGAAGTCAAACACAGTGCTCCTATACTAATTGCCAGGCGCTGAGACGAATGCCGCCAAGATCGAGCGTCTAGGACTTACGGTTCAGGAGTTATTCACAGAAACATGGTTCTGAACATGCTGCCAATTTCTCGCCTGGGAAACATGCAGAGAAGTCCAAGATAGTGTTTTTTAGACTGGCTGCCACGAGCTGAATCGAATGCAGCCAAGAGCGAGCGTCTAGGACTTACGGTTCAGGAGTTATTCACAGAAACATGGTTCTTTTACTGCCAGCCGCGAAAGCGAAAATAACCAAGATCGAGCGTCTAGGATTTACTTGTCAATAACTCGCCTGGGAAACATCCAGAGAAGTCAAACACAGTGCTCCTATACTAATTGCCAGGCGCTGAGACGAATGCCGCCAAGATCGAGCGTCTAGGACTTACGGTTCAGGAGTTATTCACAGAAACATGGTTCTGAACATGCTGCCAATTTCTCGCCTGGGAAACATGCAGAGAAGTCCAAGATAGTGTTTTTTAGACTGGCTGCCACGAGCTGAATCGAATGCAGCCAAGAGCGAGCGTCTAGGACTTACGGTTCAGGAGTTATTCACAGAAACATGGTTCTGAACATGCTGCCAATTGCTCGCCTGGGAAACATGCAGAGAAGTCCAAGATAGTGTTTTTTAGACTGGCTGCCACGAGCTGAATCGAATGCAGCCAAGAGCGAGCGTCTAGGACATACGGTTCAGGAGTTATTCACAGAAACATGGTTCTGAACATGCTGCCAATTTCTCGCCTGGGAAACATGCAGAGAAGTCCAAGATAGTGTTTTTTAGGACTGGCTGCCACGAGCTGAATCGAATGCAGCCAAGAGCGAGCGTCTAGGACTTACGGTTCAGGAGTTATTCACAGAAACATGGTTCTGAACATGCTGCCAAATTTCTCGCCTGGGAAACATGCAGAGAAGTCCAAGATAGTGTTTTTTAGACTGGCTGCCACGAGCTGAATCGAATGCAGCCAAGAGCGAGCGTCTAGGACTTACGGTTCAGGAGTTATTCACAGAAACATGGTTCTTTTACTGCCAGCCGCGAAAGCGAAAATAACCAAGATCGAGCGTCTAGGATTTACTTGTCAATAACTCGCCTGGGAAACATCCAGAGAAGTCAAACACAGTGCTCCTATACTAATTGCCAGGCGCTGAGACGAATGCCGCCAAAGATCGAGCGTCTAGGACTTACGGTTCAAGAATTAGCTTTAGAAACATTTGCCTTAGGAACATGCAGAGAAGTCCAAGATAGTGTTTTTTAGACTGGCTGCCACGAGCTGAATCGAATGCAGCCAAGAGCGAGCGTCTAGGACTTACGGTTCAGGAGTTATTCACAGAAACATGGTTCTGAACATGCTGCCAATTGCTCGCCTGGGAAACATGCAGAGAAGTCCAAGATAGTGTTTTTTAGACTGGCTGCCACGAGCTGAATCGAATGCAGCCAAGAGCGAGCGTCTAGGACTTACGGTTCAGGAGTTATTCACAGAAACATGGTTCTTTTACTGCCAGCCGCGAAAGCGAAAATAACCAAGATCGAGCGTCTAGGATTTACTTGTCAATAACTCGCCTGGGAAACATCCAGAGAAGTCAAACACAGTGCTCCTATACTAATTGCCAGGCGCTGAGACGAATGCCGCCAAGATCGAGCGTCTAGGACTTACGGTTCAAGAATTAGCTTTAGAAACATTTGCCTTAGGAACATGCAGAGAAGTCCAAGATAGTGTTTTTTAGACTGGCTGCCACGAGCTGAATCAAATGCAGCCAAGAGCGAGCGTCTGTGACTTACGGTTCAGGAGTTATTCACAGAAACATGGTTCTGAACATGCTGCCAATTTCTCGCCTGGGAAACATGCAGAGAAGTCCAAGATAGTGTTTTTTAGACTGGCTGCCACGAGCTGATCGAATGCAGCCAAGAGCGAGCGTCTAGGACTTACGGTTCAGGAGTTATTCACAGAAACATGGTTCTGAACATGCTGCCAATTTCTCGCCTGGGAAACATGCAGAGAAGTCCAGATAGTGTTTTTTAGACTGGCTGCCACGAGCTGAATCGAATGCAGCCAAGAGCGAGCGTCTAGGACTTACGGTTCAGGAGTTATTCACAGAAACATGGTTCTGAACATGCTGCCAATTGCTCGCCTGGGAACATGCAGAGAAGTCCAAGATAGTGTTTTTTAGACTGGCTGCCACGAGCTGAATCGAATGCAGCCAAGAGCGAGCGTCTAGGACTTACGGTTCAGGAGTTATTCACAGAAACATGGTTCTGAACATGCTGCCAATTTCTCGCCTGGGAAACATGCAGAGAAGTCCAAGATAGTGTTTTTTAGACTGGCTGCCACGAGCTGAATCGAATGCAGCCAAGAGCGAGCGTCTAGGACTTACGGTTCAGGAGTTATTCACAGAAACATGGTTCTGAACATGCTGCCAATTTCTCGCCTGGGAAACATGCAGAGAAGTCCAAGATAGTGTTTTTTAGACTGGCTGCCACGAGCTGAATCGAATGCAGCCAAGAGCGAGCGTCTAGGACTTACGGTTCAGGAGTTATTCACAGAAACATGGTTCTGAACATGCTGCCAATTTCTCGCCTGGGAAACATGCAGAGAAGTCCAAGATAGTGTTTTTTAGACTGGCTGCCACGAGCTGAATCGAATGCAGCCAAGAGCGAGCGTCTAGGACTTACGGTTCAGGAGTTATTCACAGAAACATGGTTCTGAACATGCTGCCAATTGCTCGCCTGGGAAACATGCAGAGAAGTCCAAGATAGTGTTTTTTAGACTGGCTGCCACGAGCTGAATCGAATGCAGCCAAGAGCGAGCGTCTAGGACTTACGGTTCAGGAGTTATTCACAGAAACATGGTTCTGAACATGCTGCCAATTGCTCGCCTGGGAAACATGCAGAGAAGTCCAAGATAGTGTTTTTTAGACTGGCTGCCACGAGCTGAATCGAATGCAGCCAAGAGCGAGCGTCTAGGACTTACGGTTCAGGAGTTATTCACAGAAACATGGTTCTTTTACTGCCAGCCGCGAAAGCGAAAATAACCAAGATCGAGCGTCTAGGATTTACTTGTCAATAACTCGCCTGGGAAACATCCAGAGAAGTCAAACACAGTGCTCCTATACTAATTGCCAGGCGCTGAGACGAATGCCGCCAAGATCGAGCGTCTAGGACTTACGGTTCAGGAGTTATTCACAGAAACATGGTTCTGAACATGCTGCCAATTTCTCGCCTGGGAAACATGCAGAGAAGTCCAAGATAGTGTTTTTTAGACTGGCTGCCACGAGCTGAATCGAATGCAGCCAAGAGCGAGCGTCTAGGACTTACGGTTCAGGAGTTATTCACAGAAACATGGTTCTGAACATGCTGCCAATTTCTCGCCTGGGAAACATGCAGAGAAGTCCAAGATAGTGTTTTTTAGACTGGCTGCCACGAGCTGAATCGAATGCAGCCAAGAGCGAGCGTCTAGGACTTACGGTTCAGGAGTTATTCACAGAAACATGGTTCTGAACATGCTGCCAATTTCTCGCCTGGGAAACATGCAGAGAAGTCCAAGATAGTGTTTTTTAGACTGGCTGCCACGAGCTGAATCGAATGCAGCCAAGAGCGAGCGTCTAGGACTTACGGTTCAGGAGTTATTCACAGAAACATGGTTCTTTTACTGCCAGCCGCGAAAGCGAAAATAACCAAGATCGAGCGTCTAGGATTTACTTGTCAATAACTCGCCTGGGAAACATCCAGAGAAGTCAAACACAGTGCTCCTATACTAATTGCCAGGCGCTGAGACGAATGCCGCCAAGATCGAGCGTCTAGGACTTACGGTTCAAGAATTAGCTTTAGAAACATTTGCCTTAGGAACATGCAGAGAAGTCCAAGATAGTGTTTTTTAGACTGGCTGCCACGAGCTGAATCGAATGCAGCCAAGAGCGAGCGTCTAGGACTTACGGTTCAGGAGTTATTCACAGAAACATGGTTCTGAACATGCTGCCAATTGCTCGCCTGGGAAACATGCAGAGAAGTCCAAGATAGTGTTTTTTAGACTGGCTGCCACGAGCTGAATCGAATGCAGCCAAGAGCGAGCGTCTAGGACTTACGGTTCAGGAGTTATTCACAGAAACATGGTTCTTTTACTGCCAGCCGCGAAAGCGAAAATAACCAAGATCGAGCGTCTAGGATTTACTTGTCAATAACTCGCCTGGGAAACATCCAGAGAAGTCAAACACAGTGCTCCTATACTAATTGCCAGGCGCTGAGACGAATGCCGCCAAGATCGAGCGTCTAGGACTTACGGTTCAGGAGTTATTCACAGAAACATGGTTCTGAACATGCTGCCAATTTCTCGCCTGGGAAACATGCAGAGAAGTCCAAGATAGTGTTTTTTAGACTGGCTGCCACGAGCTGAATCGAATGCAGCCAAGAGCGAGCGTCTAGGACTTACGGTTCAGGAGTTATTCACAGAAACATGGTTCTGAACATGCTGCCAATTTCTCGCCTGGGAAACATGCAGAGAAGTCCAAGATAGTGTTTTTTAGACTGGCTGCCACGAGCTGAATCGAATGCAGCCAAGAGCGAGCGTCTAGGACTTACGGTTCAGGAGTTATTCACAGAAACATGGTTCTGAACATGCTGCCAATTTCTCGTCTGGGAAACATGCAGAGAAGTCCAAGATAGTGTTTTTTAGACTGGCTGCCACGAGCTGAATCGAATGCAGCCAAGAGCGAGCGTCTAGGACTTACGGTTCAGGAGTTATTCACAGAAACATGGTTCTGAACATGCTGCCAATTTCTCGCCTGGGAAACATGCAGAGAAGTCCAAGATAGTGTTTTTTAGACTGGCTGCCACGAGCTGAATCGAATGCAGCCAAGAGCGAGCGTCTAGGACTTACGGTTCAGGAGTTATTCACAGAAACATGGTTCTGAACATGCTGCCAATTGCTCGCCTGGGAAACATGCAGAGAAGTCCAAGATAGTGTTTTTTAGACTGGCTGCCACGAGCTGAATCGAATGCAGCCAAGAGCGAGCGTCTAGGACTTACGGTTCAGGAGTTATTCACAGAAACATGGTTCTGAACATGCTGCCAATTGCTCGCCTGGGAAACATGCAGAGAAGTCCAAGATAGTGTTTTTTAGACTGGCTGCCACGAGCTGAATCGAATGCAGCCAAGAGCGAGCGTCTAGGACTTACGGTTCAGGAGTTATTCACAGAAACATGGTTCTTTTACTGCCAGCCGCGAAAGCGAAAATAACCAAGATCGAGCGTCTAGGATTTACTTGTCAATAACTCGCCTGGGAAACATCCAGAGAAGTCAAACACAGTGCTCCTATACTAATTGCCAGGCGCTGAGACGAATGCCGCCAAGATCGAGCGTCTAGGACTTACGGTTCAGGAGTTATTCACAGAAACATGGTTCTGAACATGCTGCCAATTTCTCGCCTGGGAAACATGCAGAGAAGTCCAAGATAGTGTTTTTAGACTGGCTGCCACGAGCTGAATCGAATGCAGCCAAGAGCGAGCGTCTAGGACTTACGGTTCAGGAGTTATTCACAGAAACATGGTTCTGAACATGCTGCCAATTTCTCGCCTGGGAAACATGCAGAGAAGTCCAAGATAGTGTTTTTTAGACTGGCTGCCACGAGCTGAATCGAATGCAGCCAAGAGCGAGCGTCTAGGACTTACGGTTCAGGAGTTATTCACAGAAACATGGTTCTTTTACTGCCAGCCGCGAAAGCGAAAATAACCAAGATCGAGCGTCTAGGATTTACTTGTCAATAACTCGCCTGGGAAACATCCAGAGAAGTCAAACACAGTGCTCCTATACTAATTGCCAGGCGCTGAGACGAATGCCGCCAAGATCGAGCGTCTAGGACTTACGGTTCAAGAATTAGCTTTAGAAACATTTGCCTTAGGAACATGCAGAGAAGTCCAAGATAGTGTTTTTTAGACTGGCTGCCACGAGCTGAATCGAATGCAGCCAAGAGCGAGCGTCTAGGACTTACGGTTCAGGAGTTATTCACAGAAACATGGTTCTGAACATGCTGCCAATTGCTCGCCTGGGAAACATGCAGAGAAGTCCAAGATAGTGTTTTTTAGACTGGCTGCCACGAGCTGAATCGAATGCAGCCAAGAGCGAGCGTCTAGGACTTACGGTTCAGGAGTTATTCACAGAAACATGGTTCTTTTACTGCCAGCCGCGAAAGCGAAAATAACCAAGATCGAGCGTCTAGGATTTACTTGTCAATAACTCGCCTGGGAAACATCCAGAGAAGTCAAACACAGTGCTCCTATACTAATTGCCAGGCGCTGAGACGAATGCCGCCAAGATCGAGCGTCTAGGACTTACGGTTCAGGAGTTATTCACAGAAACATGGTTCTGAACATGCTGCCAATTTCTCGCCTGGGAAACATGCAGAGAAGTCCAAGATAGTGTTTTTTAGACTGGCTGCCACGAGCTGAATCGAATGCAGCCAAGAGCGAGCGTCTAGGACTTACGGTTCAGGAGTTATTCACAGAAACATGGTTCTGAACATGCTGCCAATTTCTCGCCTGGGAAACATGCAGAGAAGTCCAAGATAGTGTTTTTTAGACTGGCTGCCACGAGCTGAATCGAATGCAGCCAAGAGCGAGCGTCTAGGACTTACGGTTCAGGAGTTATTCACAGAAACATGGTTCTGAACATGCTGCCAATTGCTCGCCTGGGAAACATGCAGAGAAGTCCAGATAGTGTTTTTTAGACTGGCTGCCACGAGCTGAATCGAATGCAGCCAAGAGCGAGCGTCTAGGACTTACGGTTCAGGAGTTATTCACAGAAACATGGTTCTTTTACTGCCAGCCGCGAAAGCGAAAATAACCAAGATCGAGCGTCTAGGATTTACTTGTCAATAACTCGCCTGGGAAACATCCAGAGAAGTCAAACACAGTGCTCCTATACTAATTGCCAGGCGCTGAGACGAATGCCGCCAAGATCGAGCGTCTAGGACTTACGGTTCAAGAATTAGCTTTAGAAACATTTGCCTTAGGAACATGCAGAGAAGTCCAAGATAGTGTTTTTTAGACTGGCTGCCACGAGCTGAATCAAATGCAGCCAAGAGCGAGCGTCTGTGACTTACGGTTCAGGAGTTATTCACAGAAACATGGTTCTGAACATGCTGCCAATTTCTCGCCTGGGAAACATGCAGAGAAGTCCAAGATAGTGTTTTTTAGACTGGCTGCCACGAGCTGAATCGAATGCAGCCAAGAGCGAGCGTCTAGGACTTACGGTTCAGGAGTTATTCACAGAAACATGGTTCTGAACATGCTGCCAATTTCTCGCCTGGGAAACATGCAGAGAAGTCCAAGATAGTGTTTTTTAGACTGGCTGCCACGAGCTGAATCGAATGCAGCCAAGAGCGAGCGTCTAGGACTTACGGTTCAGGAGTTATTCACAGAAACATGGTTCTGAACATGCTGCCAATTGCTCGCCTGGGAAACATGCAGAGAAGTCCAAGATAGTGTTTTTTAGACTGGCTGCCACGAGCTGAATCGAAATGCAGCCAAGAGCGAGCGTCTAGGACTTACGGTTCAGGAGTTATTCACAGAAACATGGTTCTGAACATGCTGCCAATTTCTCGCCTGGGAAACATGCAGAGAAGTCCAAGATAGTGTTTTTTAGACTGGCTGCCACGAGCTGAATCGAATGCAGCCAAGAGCGAGCGTCTAGGACTTACGGTTCAGGAGTTATTCACAGAAACATGGTTCTGAACATGCTGCCAATTTCTCGCCTGGGAAACATGCAGAGAAGTCCAAGATAGTGTTTTTTAGACTGGCTGCCACGAGCTGAATCGAATGCAGCCAAGAGCGAGCGTCTAGGACTTACGGTTCAGGAGTTATTCACAGAAACATGGTTCTGAACATGCTGCCAATTTCTCGCCTGGGAAACATGCAGAGAAGTCCAAGATAGTGTTTTTTAGACTGGCTGCCACGAGCTGAATCGAATGCAGCCAAGAGCGAGCGTCTAGGACTTACGGTTCAGGAGTTATTCACAGAAACATGGTTCTGAACATGCTGCCAATTGCTCGCCTGGGAAACATGCAGAGAAGTCCAAGATAGTGTTTTTTAGACTGGCTGCCACGAGCTGAATCGAATGCAGCCAAGAGCGAGCGTCTAGGACTTACGGTTCAGGAGTTATTCACAGAAACATGGTTCTGAACATGCTGCCAATTGCTCGCCTGGGAAACATGCAGAGAAGTCCAAGATAGTGTTTTTTAGACTGGCTGCCACGAGCTGAATCGAATGCAGCCAAGAGCGAGCGTCTAGGACTTACGGTTCAGGAGTTATTCACAGAAACATGGTTCTTTTACTGCCAGCCGCGAAAGCGAAAATAACCAAGATCGAGCGTCTAGGATTTACTTGTCAATAACTCGCCTGGGAAACATCCAGAGAAGTCAAACACAGTGCTCCTATACTAATTGCCAGGCGCTGAGACGAATGCCGCCAAGATCGAGCGTCTAGGACTTACGGTTCAGGAGTTATTCACAGAACATGGTTCTGAACATGCTGCCAATTTCTCGCCTGGGAAACATGCAGAGAAGTCCAAGATAGTGTTTTTTAGACTGGCTGCCACGAGCTGAATCGAATGCAGCCAAGAGCGAGCGTCTAGGACTTACGGTTCAGGAGTTATTCACAGAAACATGGTTCTGAACATGCTGCCAATTTCTCGCCTGGGAAACATGCAGAGAAGTCCAAGATAGTGTTTTTTAGACTGGCTGCCACGAGCTGAATCGAATGCAGCCAAGAGCGAGCGTCTAGGACTTACGGTTCAGGAGTTATTCACAGAAACATGGTTCTGAACATGCTGCCAATTTCTCGCCTGGGAAACATGCAGAGAAGTCCAAGATAGTGTTTTTTAGACTGGCTGCCACGAGCTGAATCGAATGCAGCCAAGAGCGAGCGTCTAGGACTTACGGTTCAGGAGTTATTCACAGAAACATGGTTCTTTTACTGCCAGCCGCGAAAGCGAAAATAACCAAGATCGAGCGTCTAGGATTTACTTGTCAATAACTCGCCTGGGAAACATCCAGAGAAGTCAAACACAGTGCTCCTATACTAATTGCCAGGCGCTGAGACGAATGCCGCCAAGATCGAGCGTCTAGGACTTACGATTCAAGAATTAGCTTTAGAACATTTGCCTTAGGAACATGCAGAGAAGTCCAAGATAGTGTTTTTTAGACTGGCTGCCACGAGCTGAATCGAATGCAGCCAAGAGCGAGCGTCTAGGACTTACGGTTCAGGAGTTATTCACAGAAACATGGTTCTGAACATGCTGCCAATTGCTCGCCTGGGAAACATGCAGAGAAGTCCAAGATAGTGTTTTTTAGACTGGCTGCCACGAGCTGAATCGATGCAGCCAAGAGCGAGCGTCTAGGACTTACGGTTCAGGAGTTATTCACAGAAACATGGTTCTTTTACTGCCAGCCGCGAAAGCGAAAATAACCAAGATCGAGCGTCTAGGATTTACTTGTCAATAACTCGCCTGGGAAACATCCAGAGAAGTCAAACACAGTGCTCCTATACTAATTGCCAGGCGCTGAGACGAATGCCGCCAAGATCGAGCGTCTAGGACTTACGGTTCAGGAGTTATTCACAGAAACATGGTTCTGAACATGCTGCCAATTTCTCGCCTGGGAAACATGCAGAGAAGTCCAAGATAGTGTTTTTTAGACTGGCTGCCACGAGCTGAATCGAATGCAGCCAAGAGCGAGCGTCTAGGACTTACGGTTCAGGAGTTATTCACAGAAACATGGTTCTGAACATGCTGCCAATTTCTCGCCTGGGAAACATGCAGAGAAGTCCAAGATAGTGTTTTTTAGACTGGCTGCCACGAGCTGAATCGAATGCAGCCAAGAGCGAGCGTCTAGGACTTACGGTTCAGGAGTTATTCACAGAAACATGGTTCTGAACATGCTGCCAATTTCTCGTCTGGGAAACATGCAGAGAAGTCCAAGATAGTGTTTTTTAGACTGGCTGCCACGAGCTGAATCGAATGCAGCCAAGAGCGAGCGTCTAGGACTTACGGTTCAGGAGTTATTCACAGAAACATGGTTCTGAACATGCTGCCAATTTCTCGCCTGGGAAACATGCAGAGAAGTCCAAGATAGTGTTTTTTAGACTGGCTGCCACGAGCTGAATCGAATGCAGCCAAGAGCGAGCGTCTAGGACTTACGGTTCAGGAGTTATTCACAGAAACATGGTTCTGAACATGCTGCCAATTGCTCGCCTGGGAAACATGCAGAGAAGTCCAAGATAGTGTTTTTTAGACTGGCTGCCACGAGCTGAATCGAATGCAGCCAAGAGCGAGCGTCTAGGACTTACGGTTCAGGAGTTATTCACAGAAACATGGTTCTGAACATGCTGCCAATTGCTCGCCTGGGAAACATGCAGAGAAGTCCAAGATAGTGTTTTTTAGACTGGCTGCCACGAGCTGAATCGAATGCAGCCAAGAGCGAGCGTCTAGGACTTACGGTTCAGGAGTTATTCACAGAAACATGGTTCTTTTACTGCCAGCCGCGAAAGCGAAAATAACCAAGATCGAGCGTCTAGGATTTACTTGTCAATAACTCGCCTGGGAAACATCCAGAGAAGTCAAACACAGTGCTCCTATACTAATTGCCAGGCGCTGAGACGAATGCCGCCAAGATCGAGCGTCTAGGACTTACGGTTCAGGAGTTATTCACAGAAACATGGTTCTGAACATGCTGCCAATTTCTCGCCTGGGAAACATGCAGAGAAGTCCAAGATAGTGTTTTTTAGACTGGCTGCCACGAGCTGAATCGAATGCAGCCAAGAGCGAGCGTCTAGGACTTACGGTTCAGGAGTTATTCACAGAAACATGGTTCTGAACATGCTGCCAATTTCTCGCCTGGGAAACATGCAGAGAAGTCCAAGATAGTGTTTTTTAGACTGGCTGCCACGAGCTGAATCGAATGCAGCCAAGAGCGAGCGTCTAGGACTTACGGTTCAGGAGTTATTCACAGAAACATGGTTCTTTTACTGCCAGCCGCGAAAGCGAAAATAACCAAGATCGAGCGTCTAGGATTTACTTGTCAATAACTCGCCTGGGAAACATCCAGAGAAGTCAAACACAGTGCTCCTATACTAATTGCCAGGCGCTGAGACGAATGCCGCCAAGATCGAGCGTCTAGGACTTACGGTTCAAGAATTAGCTTTAGAAACATTTGCCTTAGGAACATGCAGAGAAGTCCAAGATAGTGTTTTTTAGACTGGCTGCCACGAGCTGAATCGAATGCAGCCAAGAGCGAGCGTCTAGGACTTACGGTTCAGGAGTTATTCACAGAAACATGGTTCTGAACATGCTGCCAATTGCTCGCCTGGGAAACATGCAGAGAAGTCCAAGATAGTGTTTTTTAGACTGGCTGCCACGAGCTGAATCGAATGCAGCCAAGAGCGAGCGTCTAGGACTTACGGTTCAGGAGTTATTCACAGAAACATGGTTCTTTTACTGCCAGCCGCGAAAGCGAAAATAACCAAGATCGAGCGTCTAGGATTTACTTGTCAATAACTCGCCTGGGAAACATCCAGAGAAGTCAAACACAGTGCTCCTATACTAATTGCCAGGCGCTGAGACGAATGCCGCCAAGATCGAGCGTCTAGGACTTACGTTCAGGAGTTATTCACAGAAACATGGTT
>NW_027462248.1:0-42335 GCF_050947455.1 Rhinoderma darwinii
CGGCCTTTATTCACCTCCCGTGTAGCTGTGAGTGTGTGAGCCTGCAGGGCCCCATGGAATTGCCTAGAAGTAGGCTGAATCGCTGCAAGGGCTGAACAGCAGTATCGGGCAGGCTCGGGCAACGCGCGGCCCGTTCGGGTTATCGCTTCTCGGCCTTTTGGCTAAGATCAAGTGTAGTATCTGTTCTTATCAGTTTAATATCTGATACGTCCCCTATCTGGGGACCATATATTAAATGGATTTTTAGAACAGGGAGATGGAAATAGAGCTTGCTCTGTCCACTCCACGCATTGACCTGGTATTGCAGTATTTCCAGGACCGGTGCACCCTTTCCTTATGTGTTGACTAAAAGCAGATTCCAAAAGTGTTTTTTGTCTTTGCTATTGTTTCTGTCTTTCTGAAGGGATCTCCCCTTTTAATCCCATTATTTCAACACCTGTTGGACAATGCATGAGTGATAATGAGCTCATTGATTAAATGCAATTAATGAATAGATTGCCACCTCTTGTTGTGTGTCGTCTGTGTTTCTGTGTTTCCGGCATTTCACATTGGAACACCTCATTCACCTTCCTTGTCTTCTCTCAGCCCTCCCTTTTAGGTAAGTTAAAGAGCTGCACCTGAGCCAGCCACTGATTGATTGATTGATTGATTGATTGATTGATTGATTGATTGATTGATTGATGCAGCACAACAGTCAAATAGTGGAGTGGAGTAGGGGAACAGCAAACAGCCAATAAAGCAGCCCGCCCGCTCGCCTGCCCGCCACAATGGACCTACCTGTGTACACTAGATGGATGTGATGGAATGTACTGTCGTCCCTACATTTCAAGAAGAAGTAAGAATTGCAGTTGCAACAAAGCCTTGCTTGCCTACAAAGAGAGCAGCAATTTGGATTTGTTACTATGTTACCTAGAAGAATAACAAACTGTGCAAGGATGGAGGTTGTAGGAGCAAGGAGAAGTTGTCTGTAAAGTTGGTGGATGCCTATTTTCCATTTTGCAGTCCCTTGTCTCCCTCTTGTGGCCTCCTGGAGGCAACTAGCTGTGCAAAAAAAAGACAGCCTGGCGGCCGGCTGTTGCAGTGTTGCCCTCTCAGGCAACACTGAGTGACTGACTGAGCCTCACCGTCTTATATAAAGTTCAGACGGAACTTTGCACGTGTCATAGTGGAGCCCTCAGGATTCCAGAGCCAGCTTTCTGACATCATAATGGGGCCTCAGAGATAAAAGCCTGGGCCCAGGCAGTGTTGGTCAGTGCTGCTCAGCAGGCAGCACTGGACTGGACTGGATTACAGCTGATACAAGGTGTGAAGGAACAAGGGGTGGCTGTGGGCATGCACTTGCTGCCGCTGCCAGTGTTTATCTGCATGGCAGCAGGGCATTTGGGCGTTGCCAGGAAGGCGTTTTTATGTAGATTCCTCCTCTTTCAGCACTGCATTGTGGTGCAAGCAAAAGAAGCAAATCCTGTCTGGCTTCCTCTCCGGCCTTTATTCACCTCCCGTGTAGCTGTGAGTGTGTGAGCCTGCAGGGCCCCATGGAATTGCCTAGAAGTAGGCTGAATCGCTGCAAGGGCTGAACAGCAGTATCGGGCAGGCTCGGGCAACGCGCGGCCCGTTCGGGTTATCGCTTCTCGGCCTTTTGGCTAAGATCAAGTGTAGTATCTGTTCTTATCAGTTTAATATCTGATACGTCCCCTATCTGGGGACCATATATTAAATGGATTTTTAGAACAGGGAGATGGAAATAGAGCTTGCTCTGTCCACTCCACGCATTGACCTGGTATTGCAGTATTTCCAGGACCGGTGCACCCTTTCCTTATGTGTTGACTAAAAGCAGATTCCAAAAGTGTTTTTTGTCTTTGCTATTGTTTCTGTCTTTCTGAAGGGATCTCCCCTTTTAATCCCATTATTTCAACACCTGTTGGACAATGCATGAGTGCTAATGAGCTCATTGATTAAATGCAATTAATGAATAGATTGCCACCTCTTGTTGTGTGTCGTCTGTGTTTCTGTGTTTCCGGCATTTCACATTGGAACACCTCATTCACCTTCCTTGTCTTCTCTCCGCCCTCCCTTTTAGGTAAGTTAAAGAGCTGCACCTGAGCCAGCCACTGATTGATTGATTGATTGATTGATTGATTGATTGATTGATTGATTGATTGATGCAGCACAACAGTCAAATAGTGGAGTGGAGTAGGGGAACAGCAAACAGCCAATAAAGCAGCCCGCCCGCTCGCCTTCCCGCCACAATGGACCTACCTGTGTACACTAGATGGATGTGATAGAATGTACTGTCGTCCCTACATTTCAAGAAGAAGTAAGAATTGCAGTTGCAACAAAGCCTTGCTTGCCTACAAAGAGAGCAGCAATTTGGATTTGTTACTATGTTACCTAGAAGAATAACAAACTGTGCAAGGATGGAGGTTGTAGGAGCAAGGAGAAGTTGTCTGTAAAGTTGGTGGATGCCTATTTTCCATTTTGCAGTCCCTTGTCTCCCTCTTGTGGCCTCCTGGAGGCAACTAGCTGTGCAAAAAAAAGACAGCCTGGCGGCCGGCTGTTGCAGTGTTGCCCTCTCAGGCAACACTGAGTGACTGACTGAGCCTCACCGTCTTATATAAAGTTCAGACGGAACTTTGCACGTGTCATAGTGGAGCCCTCAGGATTCCAGAGCCAGCTTTCTGACATCATAATGGGGCCTCAGAGATAAAAGCCTGGGCCCAGGCAGTGTTGGTCAGTGCTGCTCAGCAGGCAGCACTGGACTGGACTGGATTACAGCTGATACAAGGTGTGAAGGAACAAGGGGTGGCTGTGGGCATGCACTTGCTGCCGCTGCCAGTGTTTATCTGCATGGCAGCAGGGCATTTGGGCGTTGCCAGGAAGGCATTTTTATGTAGATTCCTCCTCTTTCAGCACTGCATTGTGGTGCAAGCAAAAGAAGCAAATCCTGTCTGGCTTCCTCTCCGGCCTTTATTCACCTCCCGTGTAGCTGTGAGTGTGTGAGCCTGCAGGGCCCCATGGAATTGCCTAGAAGTAGGCTGAATCGCTGCAAGGGCTGAACAGCAGTATCGGGCAGGCTCGGGCAACGCGCGGCCCGTTCGGGTTATCGCTTCTCGGCCTTTTGGCTAAGATCAAGTGTAGTATCTGTTCTTATCAGTTTAATATCTGATACGTCCCCTATCTGGGGACCATATATTAAATGGATTTTTAGAACAGGGAGATGGAAATAGAGCTTGCTCTGTCCACTCCACGCATTGACCTGGTATTGCAGTATTTCCAGGACCGGTGCACCCTTTCCTTATGTGTTGACTAAAAGCAGATTCCAAAAGTGTTTTTTGTCTTTGCTATTGTTTCTGTCTTTCTGAAGGGATCTCCCCTTTTAATCCCATTATTTCAACACCTGTTGGACAATGCATGAGTGATAATGAGCTCATTGATTAAATGCAATTAATGAATAGATTGCCACCTCTTGTTGTGTGTCGTCTGTGTTTCTGTGTTTCCGGCATTTCACATTGGAACACCTCATTCACCTTCCTTGTCTTCTCTCCGCCCTCCCTTTTAGGTAAGTTAAAGAGCTGCACCTGAGCCAGCCACTGATTGATTGATTGATTGATTGATTGATTGATTGATTGATTGATTGATGCAGCACAACAGTCAAATAGTGGAGTGGAGTAGGGGAACAGCAAACAGCCAATAAAGCAGCCCGCCCGCTCGCCTGCCCGCCACAATGGACCTACCTGTGTACACTAGATGGATGTGATGGAATGTACTGTCGTCCCTACATTTCAAGAAGAAGTAAGAATTGCAGTTGCAACAAAGCCTTGCTTGCCTACAAAGAGAGCAGCAATTTGGATTTGTTACTATGTTACCTAGAAGAATAACAAACTGTGCAAGGATGGAGGTTGTAGGAGCAAGGAGAAGTTGTCTGTAAAGTTGGTGGATGCCTATTTTCCATTTTGCAGTCCCTTGTCTCCCTCTTGTGGCCTCCTGGAGGCAACTAGCTGTGCAAAAAAAAGACAGCCTGGCGGCCGGCTGTTGCAGTGTTGCCCTCTCAGGCAACACTGAGTGACTGACTGAGCCTCACCGTCTTATATAAAGTTCAGACGGAACTTTGCACGTGTCATAGTGGAGCCCTCAGGATTCCAGAGCCAGCTTTCTGACATCATAATGGGGCCTCAGAGATAAAAGCCTGGGCCCAGGCAGTGTTGGTCAGTGCTGCTCAGCAGGCAGCACTGGACTGGACTGGATTACAGCTGATACAAGGTGTGAAGGAACAAGGGGTGGCTGTGGGCATGCACTTGCTGCCGCTGCCAGTGTTTATCTGCATGGCAGCAGGGCATTTGGGCGTTGCCAGGAAGGCGTTTTTATGTAGATTCCTCCTCTTTCAGCACTGCATTGTGGTGCAAGCAAAAGAAGCAAATCCTGTCTGGCTTCCTCTCCGGCCTTTATTCACCTCCCGTGTAGCTGTGAGTGTGTGAGCCTGCAGGGCCCCATGGAATTGCCTAGAAGTAGGCTGAATCGCTGCAAGGGCTGAACAGCAGTATCGGGCAGGCTCGGGCAACGCGCGGCCCGTTCGGGTTATCGCTTCTCGGCCTTTTGGCTAAGATCAAGTGTAGTATCTGTTCTTATCAGTTTAATATCTGATACGTCCCCTATCTGGGGACCATATATTAAATGGATTTTTAGAACAGGGAGATGGAAATAGAGCTTGCTCTGTCCACTCCACGCATTGACCTGGTATTGCAGTATTTCCAGGACCGGTGCACCCTTTCCTTATGTGTTGACTAAAAGCAGATTCCAAAAGTGTTTTTTGTCTTTGCTATTGTTTCTGTCTTTCTGAAGGGATCTCCCCTTTTAATCCCATTATTTCAACACCTGTTGGACAATGCATGAGTGATAATGAGCTCATTGATTAAATGCAATTAATGAATAGATTGCCACCTCTTGTTGTGTGTCGTCTGTGTTTCTGTGTTTCCGGCATTTCACATTGGAACACCTCATTCACCTTCCTTGTCTTCTCTCCGCCCTCCCTTTTAGGTAAGTTAAAGAGCTGCACCTGAGCCAGCCACTGATTGATTGATTGATTGATTGATTGATTGATTGATTGATTGATTGATTGATTGATTGATTGATGCAGCACAACAGTCAAATAGTGGAGTGGAGTAGGGGAACAGCAAACAGCCAATAAAGCAGCCCGCCCGCTCGCCTGCCCGCCACAATGGACCTACCTGTGTACACTAGATGGATGTGATGGAATGTACTGTCGTCCCTACATTTCAAGAAGAAGTAAGAATTGCAGTTGCAACAAAGCCTTGCTTGCCTACAAAGAGAGCAGCAATTTGGATTTGTTACTATGTTACCTAGAAGAATAACAAACTGTGCAAGGATGGAGGTTGTAGGAGCAAGGAGAAGTTGTCTGTAAAGTTGGTGGATGCCTATTTTCCATTTTGCAGTCCCTTGTCTCCCTCTTGTGGCCTCCTGGAGGCAACTAGCTGTGCAAAAAAAAGACAGCCTGGCGGCCGGCTGTTGCAGTGTTGCCCTCTCAGGCAACACTGAGTGACTGACTGAGCCTCACCGTCTTATATAAAGTTCAGACGGAACTTTGCACGTGTCATAGTGGAGCCCTCAGGATTCCAGAGCCAGCTTTCTGACATCATAATGGGGCCTCAGAGATAAAAGCCTGGGCCCAGGCAGTGTTGGTCAGTGCTGCTCAGCAGGCAGCACTGGACTGGACTGGATTACAGCTGATACAAGGTGTGAAGGAACAAGGGGTGGCTGTGGGCATGCACTTGCTGCCGCTGCCAGTGTTTATCTGCATGGCAGCAGGGCATTTGGGCGTTGCCAGGAAGGCGTTTTTATGTAGATTCCTCCTCTTTCAGCACTGCATTGTGGTGCAAGCAAAAGAAGCAAATCCTGTCTGGCTTCCTCTCCGGCCTTTATTCACCTCCCGTGTAGCTGTGAGTGTGTGAGCCTGCAGGGCCCCATGGAATTGCCTAGAAGTAGGCTGAATCGCTGCAAGGGCTGAACAGCAGTATCGGGCAGGCTCGGGCAACGCGCGGCCCGTTCGGGTTATCGCTTCTCGGCCTTTTGGCTAAGATCAAGTGTAGTATCTGTTCTTATCAGTTTAATATCTGATACGTCCCCTATCTGGGGACCATATATTAAATGGATTTTTAGAACAGGGAGATGGAAATAGAGCTTGCTCTGTCCACTCCACGCATTGACCTGGTATTGCAGTATTTCCAGGACCGGTGCACCCTTTCCTTATGTGTTGACTAAAAGCAGATTCCAAAAGTGTTTTTTGTCTTTGCTATTGTTTCTGTCTTTCTGAAGGGATCTCCCCTTTTAATCCCATTATTTCAACACCTGTTGGACAATGCATGAGTGATAATGAGCTCATTGATTAAATGCAATTAATGAATAGATTGCCACCTCTTGTTGTGTGTCGTCTGTGTTTCTGTGTTTCCGGCATTTCACATTGGAACACCTCATTCACCTTCCTTGTCTTCTCTCCGCCCTCCCTTTTAGGTAAGTTAAAGAGCTGCACCTGAGCCAGCCACTGATTGATTGATTGATTGATTGATTGATTGATTGATTGATTGATTGATGCAGCACAACAGTCAAATAGTGGAGTGGAGTAGGGGAACAGCAAACAGCCAATAAAGCAGCCCGCCCGCTCGCCTGCCCGCCACAATGGACCTACCTGTGTACACTAGATGGATGTGATGGAATGTACTGTCGTCCCTACATTTCAAGAAGAAGTAAGAATTGCAGTTGCAACAAAGCCTTGCTTGCCTACAAAGAGAGCAGCAATTTGGATTTGTTACTATGTTACCTAGAAGAATAACAAACTGTGCAAGGATGGAGGTTGTAGGAGCAAGGAGAAGTTGTCTGTAAAGTTGGTGGATGCCTATTTTCCATTTTGCAGTCCCTTGTCTCCCTCTTGTGGCCTCCTGGAGGCAACTAGCTGTGCAAAAAAAAGACAGCCTGGCGGCCGGCTGTTGCAGTGTTGCCCTCTCAGGCAACACTGAGTGACTGACTGAGCCTCACCGTCTTATATAAAGTTCAGACGGAACTTTGCACGTGTCATAGTGGAGCCCTCAGGATTCCAGAGCCAGCTTTCTGACATCATAATGGGGCCTCAGAGATAAAAGCCTGGGCCCAGGCAGTGTTGGTCAGTGCTGCTCAGCAGGCAGCACTGGACTGGACTGGATTACAGCTGATACAAGGTGTGAAGGAACAAGGGGTGGCTGTGGGCATGCACTTGCTGCCGCTGCCAGTGTTTATCTGCATGGCAGCAGGGCATTTGGGCGTTGCCAGGAAGGCGTTTTTATGTAGATTCCTCCTCTTTCAGCACTGCATTGTGGTGCAAGCAAAAGAAGCAAATCCTGTCTGGCTTCCTCTCCGGCCTTTATTCACCTCCCGTGTAGCTGTGAGTGTGTGAGCCTGCAGGGCCCCATGGAATTGCCTAGAAGTAGGCTGAATCGCTGCAAGGGCTGAACAGCAGTATCGGGCAGGCTCGGGCAACGCGCGGCCCGTTCGGGTTATCACTTCTCGGCCTTTTGGCTAAGATCAAGTGTAGTATCTGTTCTTATCAGTTTAATATCTGATACGTCCCCTATCTGGGGACCATATATTAAATGGATTTTTAGAACAGGGAGATGGAAATAGAGCTTGCTCTGTCCACTCCACGCATTGACCTGGTATTGCAGTATTTCCAGGACCGGTGCACCCTTTCCTTATGTGTTGACTAAAAGCAGATTCCAAAAGTGTTTTTTGTCTTTGCTATTGTTTCTGTCTTTCTGAAGGGATCTCCCCTTTTAATCCCATTATTTCAACACCTGTTGGACAATGCATGAGTGATAATGAGCTCATTGATTAAATGCAATTAATGAATAGATTGCCACCTCTTGTTGTGTGTCGTCTGTGTTTCTGTGTTTCCGGCATTTCACATTGGAACACCTCATTCACCTTCCTTGTCTTCTCTCCGCCCTCCCTTTTAGGTAAGTTAAAGAGCTGCACCTGAGCCAGCCACTGATTGATTGATTGATTGATTGATTGATTGATTGATTGATTGATTGATTGATTGATTGATGCAGCACAACAGTCAAATAGTGGAGTGGAGTAGGGGAACAGCAAACAGCCAATAAAGCAGCCCACCCGCTCGCCTGCCCGCCACAATGGACCTACCTGTGTACACTAGATGGATGTGATGGAATGTACTGTCGTCCCTACATTTCAAGAAGAAGTAAGAATTGCAGTTGCAACAAAGCCTTGCTTGCCTACAAAGAGAGCAGCAATTTGGATTTGTTACTATGTTACCTAGAAGAATAACAAACTGTGCAAGGATGGAGGTTGTAGGAGCAAGGAGAAGTTGTCTGTAAAGTTGGTGGATGCCTATTTTCCATTTTGCAGTCCCTTGTCTCCCTCTTGTGGCCTCCTGGAGGCAACTAGCTGTGCAAAAAAAAGACAGCCTGGCGGCCGGCTGTTGCAGTGTTGCCCTCTCAGGCAACACTGAGTGACTGACTGAGCCTCACCGTCTTATATAAAGTTCAGACGGAACTTTGCACGTGTCATAGTGGAGCCCTCAGGATTCCAGAGCCAGCTTTCTGACATCATAATGGGGCCTCAGAGATAAAAGCCTGGGCCCAGGCAGTGTTGGTCAGTGCTGCTCAGCAGGCAGCACTGGACTGGACTGGATTACAGCTGATACAAGGTGTGAAGGAACAAGGGGTGGCTGTGGGCATGCACTTGCTGCCGCTGCCAGTGTTTATCTGCATGGCAGCAGGGCATTTGGGCGTTGCCAGGAAGGCGTTTTTATGTAGATTCCTCCTCTTTCAGCACTGCATTGTGGTGCAAGCAAAAGAAGCAAATCCTGTCTGGCTTCCTCTCCGGCCTTTATTCACCTCCCGTGTAGCTGTGAGTGTGTGAGCCTGCAGGGCCCCATGGAATTGCCTAGAAGTAGGCTGAATCGCTGCAAGGGCTGAACAGCAGTATCGGGCAGGCTCGGGCAACGCGCGGCCCGTTCGGGTTATCGCTTCTCGGCCTTTTGGCTAAGATCAAGTGTAGTATCTGTTCTTATCAGTTTAATATCTGATACGTCCCCTATCTGGGGACCATATATTAAATGGATTTTTAGAACAGGGAGATGGAAATAGAGCTTGCTCTGTCCACTCCACGCATTGACCTGGTATTGCAGTATTTCCAGGACCGGTGCACCCTTTCCTTATGTGTTGACTAAAAGCAGATTCCAAAAGTGTTTTTTGTCTTTGCTATTGTTTCTGTCTTTCTGAAGGGTCTCCCCTTTTAATCCCATTATTTCAACACCTGTTGGACAATGCATGAGTGATAATGAGCTCATTGATTAAATGCAATTAATGAATAGATTGCCACCTCTTGTTGTGTGTCGTCTGTGTTTCTGTGTTTCCGGCATTTCACATTGGAACACCTCATTCACCTTCCTTGTCTTCTCTCCGCCCTCCCTTTTAGGTAAGTTAAAGAGCTGCACCTGAGCCAGCCACTGATTGATTGATTGATTGATTGATTGATTGATTGATTGATGCAGCACAACAGTCAAATAGTGGAGTGGAGTAGGGGAACAGCAAACAGCCAATAAAGCAGCCCGCCCGCTCGCCTGCCCGCCACAATGGACCTACCTGTGTACACTAGATGGATGTGATGGAATGTACTGTCGTCCCTACATTTCAAGAAGAAGTAAGAATTGCAGTTGCAACAAAGCCTTGCTTGCCTACAAAGAGAGCAGCAATTTGGATTTGTTACTATGTTACCTAGAAGAATAACAAACTGTGCAAGGATGGAGGTTGTAGGAGCAAGGAGAAGTTGTCTGTAAAGTTGGTGGATGCCTATTTTCCATTTTGCAGTCCCTTGTCTCCCTCTTGTGGCCTCCTGGAGGCAACTAGCTGTGCAAAAAAAAGACAGCCTGGCGGCCGGCTGTTGCAGTGTTGCCCTCTCAGGCAACACTGAGTGACTGACTGAGCCTCACCGTCTTATATAAAGTTCAGACGGAACTTTGCACGTGTCATAGTGGAGCCCTCAGGATTCCAGAGCCAGCTTTCTGACATCATAATGGGGCCTCAGAGATAAAAGCCTGGGCCCAGGCAGTGTTGGTCAGTGCTGCTCAGCAGGCAGCACTGGACTGGACTGGATTACAGCTGATACAAGGTGTGAAGGAACAAGGGGTGGCTGTGGGCATGCACTTGCTGCCGCTGCCAGTGTTTATCTGCATGGCAGCAGGGCATTTGGGCGTTGCCAGGAAGGCGTTTTTATGTAGATTCCTCCTCTTTCAGCACTGCATTGAGGTGCAAGCAAAAGAAGCAAATCCTGTCTGGCTTCCTCTCCGGCCTTTATTCACCTCCCGTGTAGCTGTGAGTGTGTGAGCCTGCAGGGCCCCATGGAATTGCCTAGAAGTAGGCTGAATCGCTGCAAGGGCTGAACAGCAGTATCGGGCAGGCTCGGGCAACGCGCGGCCCGTTCGGGTTATCGCTTCTCGGCCTTTTGGCTAAGATCAAGTGTAGTATCTGTTCTTATCAGTTTAATATCTGATACGTCCCCTATCTGGGGACCATATATTAAATGGATTTTTAGAACAGGGAGATGGAAATAGAGCTTGCTCTGTCCACTCCACGCATTGACCTGGTATTGCAGTATTTCCAGGACCGGTGCACCCTTTCCTTATGTGTTGACTAAAAGCAGATTCCAAAAGTGTTTTTTGTCTTTGCTATTGTTTCTGTCTTTCTGAAGGGATCTCCCCTTTTAATCCCATTATTTCAACACCTGTTGGACAATGCATGAGTGATAATGAGCTCATTGATTAAATGCAATTAATGAATAGATTGCCACCTCTTGTTGTGTGTCGTCTGTGTTTCTGTGTTTCCGGCATTTCACATTGGAACACCTCATTCACCTTCCTTGTCTTCTCTCCGCCCTCCCTTTTAGGTAAGTTAAAGAGCTGCACCTGAGCCAGCCACTGATTGATTGATTGATTGATTGATTGATTGATTGATTGATTGATTGATTGATTGATGCAGCACAACAGTCAAATAGTGGAGTGGAGTAGGGGAACAGCAAACAGCCAATAAAGCAGCCCGCCCGCTCGCCTGCCCGCCACAATGGACCTACCTGTGTACACTAGATGGATGTGATGGAATGTACTGTCGTCCCTACATTTCAAGAAGAAGTAAGAATTGCAGTTGCAACAAAGCCTTGCTTGCCTACAAAGAGAGCAGCAATTTGGATTTGTTACTATGTTACCTAGAAGAATAACAAACTGTGCAAGGATGGAGGTTGTAGGAGCAAGGAGAAGTTGTCTGTAAAGTTGGTGGATGCCTATTTTCAATTTTGCAGTCCCTTGTCTCCCTCTTGTGGCCTCCTGGAGGCAACTAGCTGTGCAAAAAAAAGACAGCCTGGCGGCCGGCTGTTGCAGTGTTGCCCTCTCAGGCAACACTGAGTGACTGACTGAGCCTCACCGTCTTATATAAAGTTCAGACGGAACTTTGCACGTGTCATAGTGGAGCCCTCAGGATTCCAGAGCCAGCTTTCTGACATCATAATGGGGCCTCAGAGATAAAAGCCTGGGCCCAGGCAGTGTTGGTCAGTGCTGCTCAGCAGGCAGCACTGGACTGGACTGGATTACAGCTGATACAAGGTGTGGAGGAACAAGGGGTGGCTGTGGGCATGCACTTGCTGCCGCTGCCAGTGTTTATCTGCATGGCAGCAGGGCATTTGGGCGTTGCCAGGAAGGCGTTTTTATGTAGATTCCTCCTCTTTCAGCACTGCATTGTGGTGCAAGCAAAAGAAGCAAATCCTGTCTGGCTTCCTCTCCGGCCTTTATTCACCTCCCGTGTAGCTGTGAGTGTGTGAGCCTGCAGGGCCCCATGGAATTGCCTAGAAGTAGGCTGAATCGCTGCAAGGGCTGAACAGCAGTATCGGGCAGGCTCGGGCAACGCGCGGCCCGTTCGGGTTATCGCTTCTCGGCCTTTTGGCTAAGATCAAGTGTAGTATCTGTTCTTATCAGTTTAATATCTGATACGTCCCCTATCTGGGGACCATATATTAAATGGATTTTTAGAACAGGGAGATGGAAATAGAGCTTGCTCTGTCCACTCCACGCATTGACCTGGTATTGCAGTATTTCCAGGACCGGTGCACCCTTTCCTTATGTGTTGACTAAAAGCAGATTCCAAAAGTGTTTTTTGTCTTTGCTATTGTTTCTGTCTTTCTGAAGGGATCTCCCCTTTTAATCCCATTATTTCAACACCTGTTGGACAATGCATGAGTGATAATGAGCTCATTGATTAAATGCAATTAATGAATAGATTGCCACCTCTTGTTGTGTGTCGTCTGTGTTTCTGTGTTTCCGGCATTTCACATTGGAACACCTCATTCACCTTCCTTGTCTTCTCTCCGCCCTCCCTTTTAGGTAAGTTAAAGAGCTGCACCTGAGCCAGCCACTGATTGATTGATTGATTGATTGATTGATTGATTGATTGATTGATTGATGCAGCACAACAGTCAAATAGTGGAGTGGAGTAGGGGAACAGCAAACAGCCAATAAAGCAGCCCGCCCGCTCGCCTGCCCGCCACAATGGACCTACCTGTGTACACTAGATGGATGTGATGGAATGTACTGTCGTCCCTACATTTCAAGAAGAAGTAAGAATTGCAGTTGCAACAAAGCCTTGCTTGCCTACAAAGAGAGCAGCAATTTGGATTTGTTACTATGTTACCTAGAAGAATAACAAACTGTGCAAGGATGGAGGTTGTAGGAGCAAGGAGAAGTTGTCTGTAAAGTTGGTGGATGCCTATTTTCCATTTTGCAGTCCCTTGTCTCCCTCTTGTGGCCTCCTGGAGGCAACTAGCTGTGCAAAAAAAAGACAGCCTGGCGGCCGGCTGTTGCAGTGTTGCCCTCTCAGGCAACACTGAGTGACTGACTGAGCCTCACCGTCTTATATAAAGTTCAGACGGAACTTTGCACGTGTCATAGTGGAGCCCTCAGGATTCCAGAGCCAGCTTTCTGACATCATAATGGGGCCTCAGAGATAAAAGCCTGGGCCCAGGCAGTGTTGGTCAGTGCTGCTCAGCAGGCAGCACTGGACTGGACTGGATTACAGCTGATACAAGGTGTGAAGGAACAAGGGGTGGCTGTGGGCATGCACTTGCTGCCGCTGCCAGTGTTTATCTGCATGGCAGCAGGGCATTTGGGCGTTGCCAGGAAGGCGTTTTTATGTAGATTCCTCCTCTTTCAGCACTGCATTGTGGTGCAAGCAAAAGAAGCAAATCCTGTCTGGCTTCCTCTCCGGCCTTTATTCACCTCCCGTGTAGCTGTGAGTGTGTGAGCCTGCAGGGCCCCATGGAATTGCCTAGAAGTAGGCTGAATCGCTGCAAGGGCTGAACAGCAGTATCGGGCAGGCTCGGGCAACGCGCGGCCCGTTCGGGTTATCGCTTCTCGGCCTTTTGGCTAAGATCAAGTGTAGTATCTGTTCTTATCAGTTTAATATCTGATACGTCCCCTATCTGGGGACCATATATTAAATGGATTTTTAGAACAGGGAGATGGAAATAGAGCTTGCTCTGTCCACTCCACGCATTGACCTGGTATTGCAGTATTTCCAGGACCGGTGCACCCTTTCCTTATGTGTTGACTAAAAGCAGATTCCAAAAGTGTTTTTTGTCTTTGCTATTGTTTCTGTCTTTCTGAAGGGATCTCCCCTTTTAATCCCATTATTTCAACACCTGTTGGACAATGCATGAGTGATAATGAGCTCATTGATTAAATGCAATTAATGAATAGATTGCCACCTCTTGTTGTGTGTCGTCTGTGTTTCTGTGTTTCCGGCATTTCACATTGGAACACCTCATTCACCTTCCTTGTCTTCTCTCCGCCCTCCCTTTTAGGTAAGTTAAAGAGCTGCACCTGAGCCAGCCACTGATTGATTGATTGATTGATTGATTGATTGATTGATTGATTGATTGATTGATGCAGCACAACAGTCAAATAGTGGAGTGGAGTAGGGGAACAGCAAACAGCCAATAAAGCAGCCCGCCCGCTCGCCTGCCCGCCACAATGGACCTACCTGTGTACACTAGATGGATGTGATGGAATGTACTGTCGTCCCTACATTTCAAGAAGAAGTAAGAATTGCAGTTGCAACAAAGCCTTGCTTGCCTACAAAGAGAGCAGCAATTTGGATTTGTTACTATGTTACCTAGAAGAATAACAAACTGTGCAAGGATGGAGGTTGTAGGAGCAAGGAGAAGTTGTCTGTAAAGTTGGTGGATGCCTATTTTCCATTTTGCAGTCCCTTGTCTCCCTCTTGTGGCCTCCTGGAGGCAACTAGCTGTGCAAAAAAAAGACAGCCTGGCGGCCGGCTGTTGCAGTGTTGCCCTCTCAGGCAACACTGAGTGACTGACTGAGCCTCACCGTCTTATATAAAGTTCAGACGGAACTTTGCACGTGTCATAGTGGAGCCCTCAGGATTCCAGAGCCAGCTTTCTGACATCATAATGGGGCCTCAGAGATAAAAGCCTGGGCCCAGGCAGTGTTGGTCAGTGCTGCTCAGCAGGCAGCACTGGACTGGACTGGATTACAGCTGATACAAGGTGTGAAGGAACAAGGGGTGGCTGTGGGCATGCACTTGCTGCCGCTGCCAGTGTTTATCTGCATGGCAGCAGGGCATTTGGGCGTTGCCAGGAAGGCGTTTTTATGTAGATTCCTCCTCTTTCAGCACTGCATTGTGGTGCAAGCAAAAGAAGCAAATCCTGTCTGGCTTCCTCTCCGGCCTTTATTCACCTCCCGTGTAGCTGTGAGTGTGTGAGCCTGCAGGGCCCCATGGAATTGCCTAGAAGTAGGCTGAATCGCTGCAAGGGCTGAACAGCAGTATCGGGCAGGCTCGGGCAACGCGCGGCCCGTTCGGGTTATCGCTTCTCGGCCTTTTGGCTAAGATCAAGTGTAGTATCTGTTCTTATCAGTTTAATATCTGATACGTCCCCTATCTGGGGACCATATATTAAATGGATTTTTAGAACAGGGAGATGGAAATAGAGCTTGCTCTGTCCACTCCACGCATTGACCTGGTATTGCAGTATTTCCAGGACCGGTGCACCCTTTCCTTATGTGTTGACTAAAAGCAGATTCCAAAAGTGTTTTTTGTCTTTGCTATTGTTTCTGTCTTTCTGAAGGGATCTCCCCTTTTAATCCCATTATTTCAACACCTGTTGGACAATGCATGAGTGATAATGAGCTCATTGATTAAATGCAATTAATGAATAGATTGCCACCTCTTGTTGTGTGTCGTCTGTGTTTCTGTGTTTCCGGCATTTCACATTGGAACACCTCATTCACCTTCCTTGTCTTCTCTCCGCCCTCCCTTTTAGGTAAGTTAAAGAGCTGCACCTGAGCCAGCCACTGATTGATTGATTGATTGATTGATTGATTGATTGATTGATTGATTGATTGATGCAGCACAACAGTCAAATAGTGGAGTGGAGTAGGGGAACAGCAAACAGCCAATAAAGCAGCCCGCCCGCTCGCCTGCCCGCCACAATGGACCTACCTGTGTACACTAGATGGATGTGATGGAATGTACTGTCGTCCCTACATTTCAAGAAGAAGTAAGAATTGCAGTTGCAACAAAGCCTTGCTTGCCTACAAAGAGAGCAGCAATTTGGATTTGTTACTATGTTACCTAGAAGAATAACAAACTGTGCAAGGATGGAGGTTGTAGGAGCAAGGAGAAGTTGTCTGTAAAGTTGGTGGATGCCTATTTTCCATTTTGCAGTCCCTTGTCTCCCTCTTGTGGCCTCCTGGAGGCAACTAGCTGTGCAAAAAAAAGACAGCCTGGCGGCCGGCTGTTGCAGTGTTGCCCTCTCAGGCAACACTGAGTGACTGACTGAGCCTCACCGTCTTATATAAAGTTCAGACGGAACTTTGCACGTGTCATAGTGGAGCCCTCAGGATTCCAGAGCCAGCTTTCTGACATCATAATGGGGCCTCAGAGATAAAAGCCTGGGCCCAGGCAGTGTTGGTCAGTGCTGCTCAGCAGGCAGCACTGGACTGGACTGGATTACAGCTGATACAAGGTGTGAAGGAACAAGGGGTGGCTGTGGGCATGCACTTGCTGCCGCTGCCAGTGTTTATCTGCATGGCAGCAGGGCATTTGGGCGTTGCCAGGAAGGCGTTTTTATGTAGATTCCTCCTCTTTCAGCACTGCATTGTGGTGCAAGCAAAAGAAGCAAATCCTGTCTGGCTTCCTCTCCGGCCTTTATTCACCTCCCGTGTAGCTGTGAGTGTGTGAGCCTGCAGGGCCCCATGGAATTGCCTAGAAGTAGGCTGAATCGCTGCAAGGGCTGAACAGCAGTATCGGGCAGGCTCGGGCAACGCGCGGCCCGTTCGGGTTATCGCTTCTCGGCCTTTTGGCTAAGATCAAGTGTAGTATCTGTTCTTATCAGTTTAATATCTGATACGTCCCCTATCTGGGGACCATATATTAAATGGATTTTTAGAACAGGGAGATGGAAATAGAGCTTGCTCTGTCCACTCCACGCATTGACCTGGTATTGCAGTATTTCCAGGACCGGTGCACCCTTTCCTTATGTGTTGACTAAAAGCAGATTCCAAAAGTGTTTTTTGTCTTTGCTATTGTTTCTGTCTTTCTGAAGGGATCTCCCCTTTTAATCCCATTATTTCAACACCTGTTGGACAATGCATGAGTGATAATGAGCTCATTGATTAAATGCAATTAATGAATAGATTGCCACCTCTTGTTGTGTGTCGTCTGTGTTTCTGTGTTTCCGGTATTTCACATTGGAACACCTCATTCACCTTCCTTGTCTTCTCTCCGCCCTCCCTTTTAGGTAAGTTAAAGAGCTGCACCTGAGCCAGCCACTGATTGATTGATTGATTGATTGATTGATTGATTGATTGATTGATTGATTGATTGATGCAGCACAACAGTCAAATAGTGGAGTGGAGTAGGGGAACAGCAAACAGCCAATAAAGCAGCCCGCCCGCTCGCCTGCCCGCCACAATGGACCTACCTGTGTACACTAGATGGATGTGATGGAATGTACTGTCGTCCCTACATTTCAAGAAGAAGTAAGAATTGCAGTTGCAACAAAGCCTTGCTTGCCTACAAAGAGAGCAGCAATTTGGATTTGTTACTATGTTACCTAGAAGAATAACAAACTGTGCAAGGATGGAGGTTGTAGGAGCAAGGAGAAGTTGTCTGTAAAGTTGGTGGATGCCTATTTTCCATTTTGCAGTCCCTTGTCTCCCTCTTGTGGCCTCCTGGAGGCAACTAGCTGTGCAAAAAAAAGACAGCCTGGCGGCCGGCTGTTGCAGTGTTGCCCTCTCAGGCAACACTGAGTGACTGACTGAGCCTCACCGTCTTATATAAAGTTCAGACGGAACTTTGCACGTGTCATAGTGGAGCCCTCAGGATTCCAGAGCCAGCTTTCTGACATCATAATGGGGCCTCAGAGATAAAAGCCTGGGCCCAGGCAGTGTTGGTCAGTGCTGCTCAGCAGGCAGCACTGGACTGGACTGGATTACAGCTGATACAAGGTGTGAAGGAACAAGGGGTGGCTGTGGGCATGCACTTGCTGCCGCTGCCAGTGTTTATCTGCATGGCAGCAGGGCATTTGGGCGTTGCCAGGAAGGCGTTTTTATGTAGATTCCTCCTCTTTCAGCACTGCATTGTGGTGCAAGCAAAAGAAGCAAATCCTGTCTGGCTTCCTCTCCGGCCTTTATTCACCTCCCGTGTAGCTGTGAGTGTGTGAGCCTGCAGGGCCCCATGGAATTGCCTAGAAGTAGGCTGAATCGCTGCAAGGGCTGAACAGCAGTATCGGGCAGGCTCGGGCAACGCGCGGCCCGTTCGGGTTATCGCTTCTCGGCCTTTTGGCTAAGATCAAGTGTAGTATCTGTTCTTATCAGTTTAATATCTGATACGTCCCCTATCTGGGGACCATATATTAAATGGATTTTTAGAACAGGGAGATGGAAATAGAGCTTGCTCTGTCCACTCCACGCATTGACCTGGTATTGCAGTATTTCCAGGACCGGTGCACCCTTTCCTTATGTGTTGACTAAAAGCAGATTCCAAAAGTGTTTTTTGTCTTTGCTATTGTTTCTGTCTTTCTGAAGGGATCTCCCCTTTTAATCCCATTATTTCAACACCTGTTGGACAATGCATGAGTGATAATGAGCTCATTGATTAAATGCAATTAATGAATAGATTGCCACCTCTTGTTGTGTGTCGTCTGTGTTTCTGTGTTTCCGGCATTTCACATTGGAACACCTCATTCACCTTCCTTGTCTTCTCTCCGCCCTCCCTTTTAGGTAAGTTAAAGAGCTGCACCTGAGCCAGCCACTGATTGATTGATTGATTGATTGATTGATTGATTGATTGATGCAGCACAACAGTCAAATAGTGGAGTGGAGTAGGGGAACAGCAAACAGCCAATAAAGCAGCCCGCCCGCTCGCCTGCCCGCCACAATGGACCTACCTGTGTACACTAGATGGATGTGATGGAATGTACTGTCGTCCCTACATTTCAAGAAGAAGTAAGAATTGCAGTTGCAACAAAGCCTTGCTTGCCTACAAAGAGAGCAGCAATTTGGATTTGTTACTATGTTACCTAGAAGAATAACAAACTGTGCAAGGATGGAGGTTGTAGGAGCAAGGAGAAGTTGTCTGTAAAGTTGGTGGATGCCTATTTTCCATTTTGCAGTCCCTTGTCTCCCTCTTGTGGCCTCCTGGAGGCAACTAGCTGTGCAAAAAAAAGACAGCCTGGCGGCCGGCTGTTGCAGTGTTGCCCTCTCAGGCAACACTGAGTGACTGACTGAGCCTCACCGTCTTATATAAAGTTCAGATGGAACTTTGCACGTGTCATAGTGGAGCCCTCAGGATTCCAGAGCCAGCTTTCTGACATCATAATGGGGCCTCAGAGATAAAAGCCTGGGCCCAGGCAGTGTTGGTCAGTGCTGCTCAGCAGGCAGCACTGGACTGGACTGGATTACAGCTGATACAAGGTGTGAAGGAACAAGGGGTGGCTGTGGGCATGCACTTGCTGCCGCTGCCAGTGTTTATCTGCATGGCAGCAGGGCATTTGGGCGTTGCCAGGAAGGCGTTTTTATGTAGATTCCTCCTCTTTCAGCACTGCATTGTGGTGCAAGCAAAAGAAGCAAATCCTGTCTGGCTTCCTCTCCGGCCTTTATTCACCTCCCGTGTAGCTGTGAGTGTGTGAGCCTGCAGGGCCCCATGGAATTGCCTAGAAGTAGGCTGAATCGCTGCAAGGGCTGAACAGCAGTATCGGGCAGGCTCGGGCAACGCGCGGCCCGTTCGGGTTATCGCTTCTCGGCCTTTTGGCTAAGATCAAGTGTAGTATCTGTTCTTATCAGTTTAATATCTGATACGTCCCCTATCTGGGGACCATATATTAAATGGATTTTTAGAACAGGGAGATGGAAATAGAGCTTGCTCTGTCCACTCCACGCATTGACCTGGTATTGCAGTATTTCCAGGACCGGTGCACCCTTTCCTTATGTGTTGACTAAAAGCAGATTCCAAAAGTGTTTTTTGTCTTTGCTATTGTTTCTGTCTTTCTGAAGGGATCTCCCCTTTTAATCCCATTATTTCAACACCTGTTGGACAATGCATGAGTGATAATGAGCTCATTGATTAAATGCAATTAATGAATAGATTGCCACCTCTTGTTGTGTGTCGTCTGTGTTTCTGTGTTTCCGGCATTTCACATTGGAACACCTCATTCACCTTCCTTGTCTTCTCTCCGCCCTCCCTTTTAGGTAAGTTAAAGAGCTGCACCTGAGCCAGCCACTGATTGATTGATTGATTGATTGATTGATTGATTGATTGATTGATTGATTGATTGATGCAGCACAACAGTCAAATAGTGGAGTGGAGTAGGGGAACAGCAAACAGCCAATAAAGCAGCCCGCCCGCTCGCCTGCCCGCCACAATGGACCTACCTGTGTACACTAGATGGATGTGATGGAATGTACTGTCGTCCCTACATTTCAAGAAGAAGTAAGAATTGCAGTTGCAACAAAGCCTTGCTTGCCTACAAAGAGAGCAGCAATTTGGATTTGTTACTATGTTACCTAGAAGAATAACAAACTGTGCAAGGATGGAGGTTGTAGGAGCAAGGAGAAGTTGTCTGTAAAGTTGGTGGATGCCTATTTTCCATTTTGCAGTCCCTTGTCTCCCTCTTGTGGCCTCCTGGAGGCAACTAGCTGTGCAAAAAAAAGACAGCCTGGCGGCCGGCTGTTGCAGTGTTGCCCTCTCAGGCAACACTGAGTGACTGACTGAGCCTCACCGTCTTATATAAAGTTCAGACGGAACTTTGCACGTGTCATAGTGGAGCCCTCAGGATTCCAGAGCCAGCTTTCTGACATCATAATGGGGCCTCAGAGATAAAAGCCTGGGCCCAGGCAGTGTTGGTCAGTGCTGCTCAGCAGGCAGCACTGGACTGGACTGGATTACAGCTGATACAAGGTGTGAAGGAACAAGGGGTGGCTGTGGGCATGCACTTGCTGCCGCTGCCAGTGTTTATCTGCATGGCAGCAGGGCATTTGGGCGTTGCCAGGAAGGTGTTTTTATGTAGATTCCTCCTCTTTCAGCACTGCATTGTGGTGCAAGCAAAAGAAGCAAATCCTGTCTGGCTTCCTCTCCGGCCTTTATTCACCTCCCGTGTAGCTGTGAGTGTGTGAGCCTGCAGGGCCCCATGGAATTGCCTAGAAGTAGGCTGAATCGCTGCAAGGGCTGAACAGCAGTATCGGGCAGGCTCGGGCAACGCGCGGCCCGTTCGGGTTATCGCTTCTCGGCCTTTTGGCTAAGATCAAGTGTAGTATCTGTTCTTATCAGTTTAATATCTGATACGTCCCCTATCTGGGGACCATATATTAAATGGATTTTTAGAACAGGGAGATGGAAATAGAGCTTGCTCTGTCCACTCCACGCATTGACCTGGTATTGCAGTATTTCCAGGACCGGTGCACCCTTTCCTTATGTGTTGACTAAAAGCAGATTCCAAAAGTGTTTTTTGTCTTTGCTATTGTTTCTGTCTTTCTGAAGGGATCTCCCCTTTTAATCCCATTATTTCAACACCTGTTGGACAATGCATGAGTGATAATGAGCTCATTGATTAAATGCAATTAATGAATAGATTGCCACCTCTTGTTGTGTGTCGTCTGTGTTTCTGTGTTTCCGGCATTTCACATTGGAACACCTCATTCACCTTCCTTGTCTTCTCTCCGCCCTCCCTTTTAGGTAAGTTAAAGAGCTGCACCTGAGCCAGCCACTGATTGATTGATTGATTGATTGATTGATTGATTGATTGATTGATTGATGCAGCACAACAGTCAAATAGTGGAGTGGAGTAGGGGAACAGCAAACAGCCAATAAAGCAGCCCGCCCGCTCGCCTGCCCGCCACAATGGACCTACCTGTGTACACTAGATGGATGTGATGGAATGTACTGTCGTCCCTACATTTCAAGAAGAAGTAAGAATTGCAGTTGCAACAAAGCCTTGCTTGCCTACAAAGAGAGCAGCAATTTGGATTTGTTACTATGTTACCTAGAAGAATAACAAACTGTGCAAGGATGGAGGTTGTAGGAGCAAGGAGAAGTTGTCTGTAAAGTTGGTGGATGCCTATTTTCCATTTTGCAGTCCCTTGTCTCCCTCTTGTGGCCTCCTGGAGGCAACTAGCTGTGCAAAAAAAAGACAGCCTGGCGGCCGGCTGTTGCAGTGTTGCCCTCTCAGGCAACACTGAGTGACTGACTGAGCCTCACCGTCTTATATAAAGTTCAGACGGAACTTTGCACGTGTCATAGTGGAGCCCTCAGGATTCCAGAGCCAGCTTTCTGACATCATAATGGGGCCTCAGAGATAAAAGCCTGGGCCCAGGCAGTGTTGGTCAGTGCTGCTCAGCAGGCAGCACTGGACTGGACTGGATTACAGCTGATACAAGGTGTGAAGGAACAAGGGGTGGCTGTGGGCATGCACTTGCTGCCGCTGCCAGTGTTTATCTGCATGGCAGCAGGGCATTTGGGCGTTGCCAGGAAGGTGTTTTTATGTAGATTCCTCCTCTTTCAGCACTGCATTGTGGTGCAAGCAAAAGAAGCAAATCCTGTCTGGCTTCCTCTCCGGCCTTTATTCACCTCCCGTGTAGCTGTGAGTGTGTGAGCCTGCAGGGCCCCATGGAATTGCCTAGAAGTAGGCTGAATCGCTGCAAGGGCTGAACAGCAGTATCGGGCAGGCTCGGGCAACGCGCGGCCCGTTCGGGTTATCGCTTCTCGGCCTTTTGGCTAAGATCAAGTGTAGTATCTGTTCTTATCAGTTTAATATCTGATACGTCCCCTATCTGGGGACCATATATTAAATGGATTTTTAGAACAGGGAGATGGAAATAGAGCTTGCTCTGTCCACTCCACGCATTGACCTGGTATTGCAGTATTTCCAGGACCGGTGCACCCTTTCCTTATGTGTTGACTAAAAGCAGATTCCAAAAGTGTTTTTTGTCTTTGCTATTGTTTCTGTCTTTCTGAAGGGATCTCCCCTTTTAATCCCATTATTTCAACACCTGTTGGACAATGCATGAGTGATAATGAGCTCATTGATTAAATGCAATTAATGAATAGATTGCCACCTCTTGTTGTGTGTCGTCTGTGTTTCTGTGTTTCCGGCATTTCACATTGGAACACCTCATTCACCTTCCTTGTCTTCTCTCCGCCCTCCCTTTTAGGTAAGTTAAAGAGCTGCACCTGAGCCAGCCACTGATTGATTGATTGATTGATTGATTGATTGATTGATTGATTGATTGATTGATTGATGCAGCACAACAGTCAAATAGTGGAGTGGAGTAGGGGAACAGCAAACAGCCAATAAAGCAGCCCGCCCGCTCGCCTGCCCGCCACAATGGACCTACCTGTGTACACTAGATGGATGTGATGGAATGTACTGTCGTCCCTACATTTCAAGAAGAAGTAAGAATTGCAGTTGCAACAAAGCCTTGCTTGCCTACAAAGAGAGCAGCAATTTGGATTTGTTACTATGTTACCTAGAAGAATAACAAACTGTGCAAGGATGGAGGTTGTAGGAGCAAGGAGAAGTTGTCTGTAAAGTTGGTGGATGCCTATTTTCCATTTTGCAGTCCCTTGTCTCCCTCTTGTGGCCTCCTGGAGGCAACTAGCTGTGCAAAAAAAAGACAGCCTGGCGGCCGGCTGTTGCAGTGTTGCCCTCTCAGGCAACACTGAGTGACTGACTGAGCCTCACCGTCTTATATAAAGTTCAGACGGAACTTTGCACGTGTCATAGTGGAGCCCTCAGGATTCCAGAGCCAGCTTTCTGACATCATAATGGGGCCTCAGAGATAAAAGCCTGGGCCCAGGCAGTGTTGGTCAGTGCTGCTCAGCAGGCAGCACTGGACTGGACTGGATTACAGCTGATACAAGGTGTGAAGGAACAAGGGGTGGCTGTGGGCATGCACTTGCTGCCGCTGCCAGTGTTTATCTGCATGGCAGCAGGGCATTTGGGCGTTGCCAGGAAGGCGTTTTTATGTAGATTCCTCCTCTTTCAGCACTGCATTGTGGTGCAAGCAAAAGAAGCAAATCCTGTCTGGCTTCCTCTCCGGCCTTTATTCACCTCCCGTGTAGCTGTGAGTGTGTGAGCCTGCAGGGCCCCATGGAATTGCCTAGAAGTAGGCTGAATCGCTGCAAGGGCTGAACAGCAGTATCGGGCAGGCTCGGGCAACGCGCGGCCCGTTCGGGTTATCGCTTCTCGGCCTTTTGGCTAAGATCAAGTGTAGTATCTGTTCTTATCAGTTTAATATCTGATACGTCCCCTATCTGGGGACCATATATTAAATGGATTTTTAGAACAGGGAGATGGAAATAGAGCTTGCTCTGTCCACTCCACGCATTGACCTGGTATTGCAGTATTTCCAGGACCGGTGCACCCTTTCCTTATGTGTTGACTAAAAGCAGATTCCAAAAGTGTTTTTTGTCTTTGCTATTGTTTCTGTCTTTCTGAAGGGATCTCCCCTTTTAATCCCATTATTTCAACACCTGTTGGACAATGCATGAGTGATAATGAGCTCATTGATTAAATGCAATTAATGAATAGATTGCCACCTCTTGTTGTGTGTCGTCTGTGTTTCTGTGTTTCCGGCATTTCACATTGGAACACCTCATTCACCTTCCTTGTCTTCTCTCCGCCCTCCCTTTTAGGTAAGTTAAAGAGCTGCACCTGAGCCAGCCACTGATTGATTGATTGATTGATTGATTGATTGATTGATTGATGCAGCACAACAGTCAAATAGTGGAGTGGAGTAGGGGAACAGCAAACAGCCAATAAAGCAGCCCGCCCGCTCGCCTGCCCGCCACAATGGACCTACCTGTGTACACTAGATGGATGTGATGGAATGTACTGTCGTCCCTACATTTCAAGAAGAAGTAAGAATTGCAGTTGCAACAAAGCCTTGCTTGCCTACAAAGAGAGCAGCAATTTGGATTTGTTACTATGTTACCTAGAAGAATAACAAACTGTGCAAGGATGGAGGTTGTAGGAGCAAGGAGAAGTTGTCTGTAAAGTTGGTGGATGCCTATTTTCCATTTTGCAGTCCCTTGTCTCCCTCTTGTGGCCTCCTGGAGGCAACTAGCTGTGCAAAAAAAAGACAGCCTGGCGGCCGACTGTTGCAGTGTTGCCCTCTCAGGCAACACTGAGTGACTGACTGAGCCTCACCGTCTTATATAAAGTTCAGACGGAACTTTGCACGTGTCATAGTGGAGCCCTCAGGATTCCAGAGCCAGCTTTCTGACATCATAATGGGGCCTCAGAGATAAAAGCCTGGGCCCAGGCAGTGTTGGTCAGTGCTGCTCAGCAGGCAGCACTGGACTGGACTGGATTACAGCTGATACAAGGTGTGAAGGAACAAGGGGTGGCTGTGGGCATGCACTTGCTGCCGCTGCCAGTGTTTATCTGCATGGCAGCAGGGCATTTGGGCGTTGCCAGGAAGGCGTTTTTATGTAGATTCCTCCTCTTTCAGCACTGCATTGTGGTGCAAGCAAAAGAAGCAAATCCTGTCTGGCTTCCTCTCCGGCCTTTATTCACCTCCCGTGTAGCTGTGAGTGTGTGAGCCTGCAGGGCCCCATGGAATTGCCTAGAAGTAGGCTGAATCGCTGCAAGGGCTGAACAGCAGTATCGGGCAGGCTCGGGCAACGCGCGGCCCGTTCGGGTTATCGCTTCTCGGCCTTTTGGCTAAGATCAAGTGTAGTATCTGTTCTTATCAGTTTAATATCTGATACGTCCCCTATCTGGGGACCATATATTAAATGGATTTTTAGAACAGGGAGATGGAAATAGAGCTTGCTCTGTCCACTCCACGCATTGACCTGGTATTGCAGTATTTCCAGGACCGGTGCACCCTTTCCTTATGTGTTGACTAAAAGCAGATTCCAAAAGTGTTTTTTGTCTTTGCTATTGTTTCTGTCTTTCTGAAGGGATCTCCCCTTTTAATCCCATTATTTCAACACCTGTTGGACAATGCATGAGTGATAATGAGCTCATTGATTAAATGCAATTAATGAATAGATTGCCACCTCTTGTTGTGTGTCGTCTGTGTTTCTGTGTTTCCGGCATTTCACATTGGAACACCTCATTCACCTTCCTTGTCTTCTCTCCGCCCTCCCTTTTAGGTAAGTTAAAGAGCTGCACCTGAGCCAGCCACTGATTGATTGATTGATTGATTGATTGATTGATTGATTGATTGATTGATGCAGCACAACAGTCAAATAGTGGAGTGGAGTAGGGGAACAGCAAACAGCCAATAAAGCAGCCCGCCCGCTCGCCTGCCCGCCACAATGGACCTACCTGTGTACACTAGATGGATGTGATGGAATGTACTGTCGTCCCTACATTTCAAGAAGAAGTAAGAATTGCAGTTGCAACAAAGCCTTGCTTGCCTACAAAGAGAGCAGCAATTTGGATTTGTTACTATGTTACCTAGAAGAATAACAAACTGTGCAAGGATGGAGGTTGTAGGAGCAAGGAGAAGTTGTCTGTAAAGTTGGTGGATGCCTATTTTCCATTTTGCAGTCCCTTGTCTCCCTCTTGTGGCCTCCTGGAGGCAACTAGCTGTGCAAAAAAAAGACAGCCTGGTGGCCGGCTGTTGCAGTGTTGCCCTCTCAGGCAACACTGAGTGACTGACTGAGCCTCACCGTCTTATATAAAGTTCAGACGGAACTTTGCACGTGTCATAGTGGAGCCCTCAGGATTCCAGAGCCAGCTTTCTGACATCATAATGGGGCCTCAGAGATAAAAGCCTGGGCCCAGGCAGTGTTGGTCAGTGCTGCTCAGCAGGCAGCACTGGACTGGACTGGATTACAGCTGATACAAGGTGTGAAGGAACAAGGGGTGGCTGTGGGCATGCACTTGCTGCCGCTGCCAGTGTTTATCTGCATGGCAGCAGGGCATTTGGGCGTTGCCAGGAAGGCGTTTTTATGTAGATTCCTCCTCTTTCAGCACTGCATTGTGGTGCAAGCAAAAGAAGCAAATCCTGTCTGGCTTCCTCTCCGGCCTTTATTCACCTCCCGTGTAGCTGTGAGTGTGTGAGCCTGCAGGGCCCCATGGAATTGCCTAGAAGTAGGCTGAATCGCTGCAAGGGCTGAACAGCAGTATCGGGCAGGCTCGGGCAACGCGCGGCCCGTTCGGGTTATCGCTTCTCGGCCTTTTGGCTAAGATCAAGTGTAGTATCTGTTCTTATCAGTTTAATATCTGATACGTCCCCTATCTGGGGACCATATATTAAATGGATTTTTAGAACAGGGAGATGGAAATAGAGCTTGCTCTGTCCACTCCACGCATTGACCTGGTATTGCAGTATTTCCAGGACCGGTGCACCCTTTCCTTATGTGTTGACTAAAAGCAGATTCCAAAAGTGTTTTTTGTCTTTGCTATTGTTTCTGTCTTTCTGAAGGGATCTCCCCTTTTAATCCCATTATTTCAACACCTGTTGGACAATGCATGAGTGATAATGAGATCATTGATTAAATGCAATTAATGAATAGATTGCCACCTCTTGTTGTGTGTCGTCTGTGTTTCTGTGTTTCCGGCATTTCACATTGGAACACCTCATTCACCTTCCTTGTCTTCTCTCCGCCCTCCCTTTTAGGTAAGTTAAAGAGCTGCACCTGAGCCAGCCACTGATTGATTGATTGATTGATTGATTGATTGATTGATTGATTGATTGATTGATGCAGCACAACAGTCAAATAGTGGAGTGGAGTAGGGGAACAGCAAACAGCCAATAAAGCAGCCCGCCCGCTCGCCTGCCCGCCACAATGGACCTACCTGTGTACACTAGATGGATGTGATGGAATGTGCTGTCGTCCCTACATTTCAAGAAGAAGTAAGAATTGCAGTTGCAACAAAGCCTTGCTTGCCTACAAAGAGAGCAGCAATTTGGATTTGTTACTATGTTACCTAGAAGAATAACAAACTGTGCAAGGATGGAGGTTGTAGGAGCAAGGAGAAGTTGTCTGTAAAGTTGGTGGATGCCTATTTTCCATTTTGCAGTCCCTTGTCTCCCTCTTGTGGCCTCCTGGAGGCAACTAGCTGTGCAAAAAAAAGACAGCCTGGCGGCCGGCTGTTGCAGTGTTGCCCTCTCAGGCAACACTGAGTGACTGACTGAGCCTCACCGTCTTATATAAAGTTCAGACGGAACTTTGCACGTGTCATAGTGGAGCCCTCAGGATTCCAGAGCCAGCTTTCTGACATCATAATGGGGCCTCAGAGATAAAAGCCTGGGCCCAGGCAGTGTTGGTCAGTGCTGCTCAGCAGGCAGCACTGGACTGGACTGGATTACAGCTGATACAAGGTGTGAAGGAACAAGGGGTGGCTGTGGGCATGCACTTGCTGCCGCTGCCAGTGTTTATCTGCATGGCAGCAGGGCATTTGGGCGTTGCCAGGAAGGCGTTTTTATGTAGATTCCTCCTCTTTCAGCACTGCATTGTGGTGCAAGCAAAAGAAGCAAATCCTGTCTGGCTTCCTCTCCGGCCTTTATTCACCTCCCGTGTAGCTGTGAGTGTGTGAGCCTGCAGGGCCCCATGGAATTGCCTAGAAGTAGGCTGAATCGCTGCAAGGGCTGAACAGCAGTATCGGGCAGGCTCGGGCAACGCGCGGCCCGTTCGGGTTATCGCTTCTCGGCCTTTTGGCTAAGATCAAGTGTAGTATCTGTTCTTATCAGTTTAATATCTGATACGTCCCCTATCTGGGGACCATATATTAAATGGATTTTTAGAACAGGGAGATGGAAATAGAGCTTGCTCTGTCCACTCCACGCATTGACCTGGTATTGCAGTATTTCCAGGACCGGTGCACCCTTTCCTTATGTGTTGACTAAAAGCAGATTCCAAAAGTGTTTTTTGTCTTTGCTATTGTTTCTGTCTTTCTGAAGGGATCTCCCCTTTTAATCCCATTATTTCAACACCTGTTGGACAATGCATGAGTGATAATGAGCTCATTGATTAAATGCAATTAATGAATAGATTGCCACCTCTTGTTGTGTGTCGTCTGTGTTTCTGTGTTTCCGGCATTTCACATTGGAACACCTCATTCACCTTCCTTGTCTTCTCTCCGCCCTCCCTTTTAGGTAAGTTAAAGAGCTGCACCTGAGCCAGCCACTGATTGATTGATTGATTGATTGATTGATTGATTGATTGATTGATTGATTGATGCAGCACAACAGTCAAATAGTGGAGTGGAGTAGGGGAACAGCAAACAGCCAATAAAGCAGCCCGCCCGCTCGCCTGCCCGCCACAATGGACCTACCTGTGTACAGTAGATGGATGTGATGGAATGTACTGTCGTCCCTACATTTCAAGAAGAAGTAAGAATTGCAGTTGCAACAAAGCCTTGCTTGCCTACAAAGAGAGCAGCAATTTGGATTTGTTACTATGTTACCTAGAAGTATAACAAACTGTGCAAGGATGGAGGTTGTAGGAGCAAGGAGAAGTTGTCTGTAAAGTTGGTGGATGCCTATTTTCCATTTTGCAGTCCCTTGTCTCCCTCTTGTGGCCTCCTGGAGGCAACTAGCTGTGCAAAAAAAAGACAGCCTGGCGGCCGGCTGTTGCAGTGTTGCCCTCTCAGGCAACACTGAGTGACTGACTGAGCCTCACCGTCTTATATAAAGTTCAGACGGAACTTTGCACGTGTCATAGTGGAGCCCTCAGGATTCCAGAGCCAGCTTTCTGACATCATAATGGGGCCTCAGAGATAAAAGCCTGGGCCCAGGCAGTGTTGGTCAGTGCTGCTCAGCAGGCAGCACTGGACTGGACTGGATTACAGCTGATACAAGGTGTGAAGGAACAAGGGGTGGCTGTGGGCATGCACTTGCTGCCGCTGCCAGTGTTTATCTGCATGGCAGCAGGGCATTTGGGCGTTGCCAGGAAGGCGTTTTTATGTAGATTCCTCCTCTTTCAGCACTGCATTGTGGTGCAAGCAAAAGAAGCAAATCCTGTCTGGCTTCCTCTCCGGCCTTTATTCACCTCCCGTGTAGCTGTGAGTGTGTGAGCCTGCAGGGCCCCATGGAATTGCCTAGAAGTAGGCTGAATCGCTGCAAGGGCTGAACAGCAGTATCGGGCAGGCTCGGGCAACGCGCGGCCCGTTCGGGTTATCGCTTCTCGGCCTTTTGGCTAAGATCAAGTGTAGTATCTGTTCTTATCAGTTTAATATCTGATACGTCCCCTATCTGGGGACCATATATTAAATGGATTTTTAGAACAGGGAGATGGAAATAGAGCTTGCTCTGTCCACTCCACGCATTGACCTGGTATTGCAGTATTTCCAGGACCGGTGCACCCTTTCCTTATGTGTTGACTAAAAGCAGATTCCAAAAGTGTTTTTTGTCTTTGCTATTGTTTCTGTCTTTCTGAAGGGATCTCCCCTTTTAATCCCATTATTTCAACACCTGTTGGACAATGCATGAGTGATAATGAGCTCATTGATTAAATGCAATTAATGAATAGATTGCCACCTCTTGTTGTGTGTCGTCTGTGTTTCTGTGTTTCCGGCATTTCACATTGGAACACCTCATTCACCTTCCTTGTCTTCTCTCCGCCCTCCCTTTTAGGTAAGTTAAAGAGCTGCACCTGAGCCAGCCACTGATTGATTGATTGATTGATTGATTGATTGATTGATTGATTGATGCAGCACAACAGTCAAATAGTGGAGTGGAGTAGGGGAACAGCAAACAGCCAATAAAGCAGCCCGCCCGCTCGCCTGCCCGCCACAATGGACCTACCTGTGTACAGTAGATGGATGTGATGGAATGTACTGTCGTCCCTACATTTCAAGAAGAAGTAAGAATTGCAGTTGCAACAAAGCCTTGCTTGCCTACAAAGAGAGCAGCAATTTGGATTTGTTACTATGTTACCTAGAAGTATAACAAACTGTGCAAGGATGGAGGTTGTAGGAGCAAGGAGAAGTTGTCTGTAAAGTTGGTGGATGCCTATTTTCCATTTTGCAGTCCCTTGTCTCCCTCTTGTGGCCTCCTGGAGGCAACTAGCTGTGCAAAAAAAAGACAGCCTGGCGGCCGGCTGTTGCAGTGTTGCCCTCTCAGGCAACACTGAGTGACTGACTGAGCCTCACCGTCTTATATAAAGTTCAGACGGAACTTTGCACGTGTCATAGTGGAGCCCTCAGGATTCCAGAGCCAGCTTTCTGACATCATAATGGGGCCTCAGAGATAAAAGCCTGGGCCCAGGCAGTGTTGGTCAGTGCTGCTCAGCAGGCAGCACTGGACTGGACTGGATTACAGCTGATACAAGGTGTGAAGGAACAAGGGGTGGCTGTGGGCATGCACTTGCTGCCGCTGCCAGTGTTTATCTGCATGGCAGCAGGGCATTTGGGCGTTGCCAGGAAGGCGTTTTTATGTAGATTCCTCCTCTTTCAGCACTGCATTGTGGTGCAAGCAAAAGAAGCAAATCCTGTCTGGCTTCCTCTCCGGCCTTTATTCACCTCCCGTGTAGCTGTGAGTGTGTGAGCCTGCAGGGCCCCATGGAATTGCCTAGAAGTAGGCTGAATCGCTGCAAGGGCTGAACAGCAGTATCGGGCAGGCTCGGGCAACGCGCGGCCCGTTCGGGTTATCGCTTCTCGGCCTTTTGGCTAAGATCAAGTGTAGTATCTGTTCTTATCAGTTTAATATCTGATACGTCCCCTATCTGGGGACCATATATTAAATGGATTTTTAGAACAGGGAGATGGAAATAGAGCTTGCTCTGTCCACTCCACGCATTGACCTGGTATTGCAGTATTTCCAGGACCGGTGCACCCTTTCCTTATGTGTTGACTAAAAGCAGATTCCAAAAGTGTTTTTTGTCTTTGCTATTGTTTCTGTCTTTCTGAAGGGATCTCCCCTTTTAATCCCATTATTTCAACACCTGTTGGACAATGCATGAGTGATAATGAGCTCATTGATTAAATGCAATTAATGAATAGATTGCCACCTCTTGTTGTGTGTCGTCTGTGTTTCTGTGTTTCCGGCATTTCACATTGGAACACCTCATTCACCTTCCTTGTCTTCTCTCCGCCCTCCCTTTTAGGTAAGTTAAAGAGCTGCACCTGAGCCAGCCACTGATTGATTGATTGATTGATTGATTGATTGATTGATTGATTGATTGATTGATTGATTGATTGATGCAGCACAACAGTCAAATAGTGGAGTGGAGTAGGGGAACAGCAAACAGCCAATAAAGCAGCCCGCCCGCTCGCCTGCCCGCCACAATGGACCTACCTGTGTACACTAGATGGATGTGATGGAATGTACTGTCGTCCCTACATTTCAAGAAGAAGTAAGAATTGCAGTTGCAACAAAGCCTTGCTTGCCTACAAAGAGAGCAGCAATTTGGATTTGTTACTATGTTACCTAGAAGAATAACAAACTGTGCAAGGATGGAGGTTGTAGGAGCAAGGAGAAGTTGTCTGTAAAGTTGGTGGATGCCTATTTTCCATTTTGCAGTCCCTTGTCTCCCTCTTGTGGCCTCCTGGAGGCAACTAGCTGTGCAAAAAAAAGACAGCCTGGCGGCCGGCTGTTGCAGTGTTGCCCTCTCAGGCAACACTGAGTGACTGACTGAGCCTCACCGTCTTATATAAAGTTCAGACGGAACTTTGCACGTGTCATAGTGGAGCCCTCAGGATTCCAGAGCCAGCTTTCTGACATCATAATGGGGCCTCAGAGATAAAAGCCTGGGCCCAGGCAGTGTTGGTCAGTGCTGCTCAGCAGGCAGCACTGGACTGGACTGGATTACAGCTGATACAAGGTGTGAAGGAACAAGGGGTGGCTGTGGGCATGCACTTGCTGCCGCTGCCAGTGTTTATCTGCATGGCAGCAGGGCATTTGGGCGTTGCCAGGAAGGCGTTTTTATGTAGATTCCTCCTCTTTCAGCACTGCATTGTGGTGCAAGCAAAAGAAGCAAATCCTGTCTGGCTTCCTCTCCGGCCTTTATTCACCTCCCGTGTAGCTGTGAGTGTGTGAGCCTGCAGGGCCCCATGGAATTGCCTAGAAGTAGGCTGAATCGCTGCAAGGGCTGAACAGCAGTATCGGGCAGGCTCGGGCAACGCGCGGCCCGTTCGGGTTATCGCTTCTCGGCCTTTTGGCTAAGATCAAGTGTAGTATCTGTTCTTATCAGTTTAATATCTGATACGTCCCCTATCTGGGGACCATATATTAAATGGATTTTTAGAACAGGGAGATGGAAATAGAGCTTGCTCTGTCCACTCCACGCATTGACCTGGTATTGCAGTATTTCCAGGACCGGTGCACCCTTTCCTTATGTGTTGACTAAAAGCAGATTCCAAAAGTGTTTTTTGTCTTTGCTATTGTTTCTGTCTTTCTGAAGGGATCTCCCCTTTTAATCCCATTATTTCAACACCTGTTGGACAATGCATGAGTGATAATGAGCTCATTGATTAAATGCAATTAATGAATAGATTGCCACCTCTTGTTGTGTGTCGTCTGTGTTTCTGTGTTTCCGGCATTTCACATTGGAACACCTCATTCACCTTCCTTGTCTTCTCTCCGCCCTCCCTTTTAGGTAAGTTAAAGAGCTGCACCTGAGCCAGCCACTGATTGATTGATTGATTGATTGATTGATTGATTGATTGATTGATTGATTGATTGATTGATTGATTGATGCAGCACAACAGTCAAATAGTGGAGTGGAGTAGGGGAACAGCAAACAGCCAATAAAGCAGCCCGCCCGCTCGCCTGCCCGCCACAATGGACCTACCTGTGTACACTAGATGGATGTGATGGAATGTACTGTCGTCCCTACATTTCAAGAAGAAGTAAGAATTGCAGTTGCAACAAAGCCTTGCTTGCCTACAAAGAGAGCAGCAATTTGGATTTGTTACTATGTTACCTAGAAGAATAACAAACTGTGCAAGGATGGAGGTTGTAGGAGCAAGGAGAAGTTGTCTGTAAAGTTGGTGGATGCCTATTTTCCATTTTGCAGTCCCTTGTCTCCCTCTTGTGGCCTCCTGGAGGCAACTAGCTGTGCAAAAAAAAGACAGCCTGGCGGCCGGCTGTTGCAGTGTTGCCCTCTCAGGCAACACTGAGTGACTGACTGAGCCTCACCGTCTTATATAAAGTTCAGACGGAACTTTGCACGTGTCATAGTGGAGCCCTCAGGATTCCAGAGCCAGCTTTCTGACATCATAATGGGGCCTCAGAGATAAAAGCCTGGGCCCAGGCAGTGTTGGTCAGTGCTGCTCAGCAGGCAGCACTGGACTGGACTGGATTACAGCTGATACAAGGTGTGAAGGAACAAGGGGTGGCTGTGGGCATGCACTTGCTGCCGCTGCCAGTGTTTATCTGCATAGCAGCAGGGCATTTGGGCGTTGCCAGGAAGGCGTTTTTATGTAGATTCCTCCTCTTTCAGCACTGCATTGTGGTGCAAGCAAAAGAAGCAAATCCTGTCTGGCTTCCTCTCCGGCCTTTATTCACCTCCCGTGTAGCTGTGAGTGTGTGAGCCTGCAGGGCCCCATGGAATTGCCTAGAAGTAGGCTGAATCGCTGCAAGGGCTGAACAGCAGTATCGGGCAGGCTCGGGCAACGCGCGGCCCGTTCGGGTTATCGCTTCTCGGCCTTTTGGCTAAGATCAAGTGTAGTATCTGTTCTTATCAGTTTAATATCTGATACGTCCCCTATCTGGGGACCATATATTAAATGGATTTTTAGAACAGGGAGATGGAAATAGAGCTTGCTCTGTCCACTCCACGCATTGACCTGGTATTGCAGTATTTCCAGGACCGGTGCACCCTTTCCTTATGTGTTGACTAAAAGCAGATTCCAAAAGTGTTTTTTGTCTTTGCTATTGTTTCTGTCTTTCTGAAGGGATCTCCCCTTTTAATCCCATTATTTCAACACCTGTTGGACAATGCATGAGTGATAATGAGCTCATTGATTAAATGCAATTAATGAATAGATTGCCACCTCTTGTTGTGTGTCGTCTGTGTTTCTGTGTTTCCGGCATTTCACATTGGAACACCTCATTCACCTTCCTTGTCTTCTCTCCGCCCTCCCTTTTAGGTAAGTTAAAGAGCTGCACCTGAGCCAGCCACTGATTGATTGATTGATTGATTGATTGATTGATTGATTGATTGATGCAGCACAACAGTCAAATAGTGGAGTGGAGTAGGGGAACAGCAAACAGCCAATAAAGCAGCCCGCCCGCTCGCCTGCCCGCCACAATGGACCTACCTGTGTACACTAGATGGATGTGATGGAATGTACTGTCGTCCCTACATTTCAAGAAGAAGTAAGAATTGCAGTTGCAACAAAGCCTTGCTTGCCTACAAAGAGAGCAGCAATTTGGATTTGTTACTATGTTACCTAGAAGAATAACAAACTGTGCAAGGATGGAGGTTGTAGGAGCAAGGAGAAGTTGTCTGTAAAGTTGGTGGATGCCTATTTTCCATTTTGCAGTCCCTTGTCTCCCTCTTGTGGCCTCCTGGAGGCAACTAGCTGTGCAAAAAAAAGACAGCCTGGCGGCCGGCTGTTGCAGTGTTGCCCTCTCAGGCAACACTGAGTGACTGACTGAGCCTCACCGTCTTATATAAAGTTCAGACGGAACTTTGCACGTGTCATAGTGGAGCCCTCAGGATTCCAGAGCCAGCTTTCTGACATCATAATGGGGCCTCAGAGATAAAAGCCTGGGCCCAGGCAGTGTTGGTCAGTGCTGCTCAGCAGGCAGCACTGGACTGGACTGGATTACAGCTGATACAAGGTGTGAAGGAACAAGGGGTGGCTGTGGGCATGCACTTGCTGCCGCTGCCAGTGTTTATCTGCATGGCAGCAGGGCATTTGGGCGTTGCCAGGAAGGCGTTTTTATGTAGATTCCTCCTCTTTCAGCACTGCATTGTGGTGCAAGCAAAAGAAGCAAATCCTGTCTGGCTTCCTCTCCGGCCTTTATTCACCTCCCGTGTAGCTGTGAGTGTGTGAGCCTGCAGGGCCCCATGGAATTGCCTAGAAGTAGGCTGAATCGCTGCAAGGGCTGAACAGCAGTATCGGGCAGGCTCGGGCAACGCGCGGCCCGTTCGGGTTATCGCTTCTCGGCCTTTTGGCTAAGATCAAGTGTAGTATCTGTTCTTATCAGTTTAATATCTGATACGTCCCCTATCTGGGGACCATATATTAAATGGATTTTTAGAACAGGGAGATGGAAATAGAGCTTGCTCTGTCCACTCCACGCATTGACCTGGTATTGCAGTATTTCCAGGACCGGTGCACCCTTTCCTTATGTGTTGACTAAAAGCAGATTCCAAAAGTGTTTTTTGTCTTTGCTATTGTTTCTGTCTTTCTGAAGGGATCTCCCCTTTTAATCCCATTATTTCAACACCTGTTGGACAATGCATGAGTGATAATGAGCTCATTGATTAAATGCAATTAATGAATAGATTGCCACCTCTTGTTGTGTGTCTTCTGTGTTTCCGGCATTTCACATTGGAACACCTCATTCACCTTCCTTGTCTTCTCTCCGCCCTCCCTTTTAGGTAAGTTAAAGAGCTGCACCTGAGCCAGCCACTGATTGATTGATTGATTGATTGATTGATTGATTGATTGATTGATTGATTGATGCAGCACAACAGTCAAATAGTGGAGTGGAGTAGGGGAACAGCAAACAGCCAATAAAGCAGCCCGCCCGCTCGCCTGCCCGCCACAATGGACCTACCTGTGTACACTAGATGGATGTGATGGAATGTACTGTCGTCCCTACATTTCAAGAAGAAGTAAGAATTGCAGTTGCAACAAAGCCTTGCTTGCCTACAAAGAGAGCAGCAATTTGGATTTGTTACTATGTTACCTAGAAGAATAACAAACTGTGCAAGGATGGAGGTTGTAGGAGCAAGGAGAAGTTGTCTGTAAAGTTGGTGGATGCCTATTTTCCATTTTGCAGTCCCTTGTCTCCCTCTTGTGGCCTCCTGGAGGCAACTAGCTGTGCAAAAAAAAGACAGCCTGGCGGCCGGCTGTTGCAGTGTTGCCCTCTCAGGCAACACTGAGTGACTGACTGAGCCTCACCGTCTTATATAAAGTTCAGACGGAACTTTGCACGTGTCATAGTGGAGCCCTCAGGATTCCAGAGCCAGCTTTCTGACATCATAATGGGGCCTCAGAGATAAAAGCCTGGGCCCAGGCAGTGTTGGTCAGTGCTGCTCAGCAGGCAGCACTGGACTGGACTGGATTACAGCTGATACAAGGTGTGAAGGAACAAGGGGTGGCTGTGGGCATGCACTTGCTGCCGCTGCCAGTGTTTATCTGCATGGCAGCAGGGCATTTGGGCGTTGCCAGGAAGGCGTTTTTATGTAGATTCCTCCTCTTTCAGCACTGCATTGTGGTGCAAGCAAAAGAAGCAAATCCTGTCTGGCTTCCTCTCCGGCCTTTATTCACCTCCCGTGTAGCTGTGAGTGTGTGAGCCTGCAGGGCCCCATGGAATTGCCTAGAAGTAGGCTGAATCGCTGCAAGGGCTGAACAGCAGTATCGGGCAGGCTCGGGCAACGCGCGGCCCGTTCGGGTTATCGCTTCTCGGCCTTTTGGCTAAGATCAAGTGTAGTATCTGTTCTTATCAGTTTAATATCTGATACGTCCCCTATCTGGGGACCATATATTAAATGGATTTTTAGAACAGGGAGATGGAAATAGAGCTTGCTCTGTCCACTCCACGCATTGACCTGGTATTGCAGTATTTCCAGGACCGGTGCACCCTTTCCTTATGTGTTGACTAAAAGCAGATTCCAAAAGTGTTTTTTGTCTTTGCTATTGTTTCTGTCTTTCTGAAGGGATCTCCCCTTTTAATCCCATTATTTCAACACCTGTTGGACAATGCATGAGTGATAATGAGCTCATTGATTAAATGCAATTAATGAATAGATTGCCACCTCTTGTTGTGTGTCGTCTGTGTTTCTGTGTTTCCGGCATTTCACATTGGAACACCTCATTCACCTTCCTTGTCTTCTCTCCGCCCTCCCTTTTAGGTAAGTTAAAGAGCTGCACCTGAGCCAGCCACTGATTGATTGATTGATTGATTGATTGATTGATTGATTGATTGATGCAGCACAACAGTCAAATAGTGGAGTGGAGTAGGGGAACAGCAAACAGCCAATAAAGCAGCCCGCCCGCTCGCCTGCCCGCCACAATGGACCTACCTGTGTACACTAGATGGATGTGATGGAATGTACTGTCGTCCCTACATTTCAAGAAGAAGTAAGAATTGCAGTTGCAACAAAGCCTTGCTTGCCTACAAAGAGAGCAGCAATTTGGATTTGTTACTATGTTACCTGGAAGAATAACAAACTGTGCAAGGATGGAGGTTGTAGGAGCAAGGAGAAGTTGTCTGTAAAGTTGGTGGATGCCTATTTTCCATTTTGCAGTCCCTTGTCTCCCTCTTGTGGCCTCCTGGAGGCAACTAGCTGTGCAAAAAAAAGACAGCCTGGCGGCCGGCTGTTGCAGTGTTGCCCTCTCAGGCAACACTGAGTGACTGACTGAGCCTCACCGTCTTATATAAAGTTCAGACGGAACTTTGCACGTGTCATAGTGGAGCCCTCAGGATTCCAGAGCCAGCTTTCTGACATCATAATGGGGCCTCAGAGATAAAAGCCTGGGCCCAGGCAGTGTTGGTCAGTGCTGCTCAGCAGGCAGCACTGGACTGGACTGGATTACAGCTGATACAAGGTGTGAAGGAACAAGGGGTGGCTGTGGGCATGCACTTGCTGCCGCTGCCAGTGTTTATCTGCATGGCAGCAGGGCATTTGGGCGTTGCCAGGAAGGCGTTTTTATGTAGATTCCTCCTCTTTCAGCACTGCATTGTGGTGCAAGCAAAAGAAGCAAATCCTGTCTGGCTTCCTCTCCGGCCTTTATTCACCTCCCGTGTAGCTGTGAGTGTGTGAGCCTGCAGGGCCCCATGGAATTGCCTAGAAGTAGGCTGAATCGCTGCAAGGGCTGAACAGCAGTATCGGGCAGGCTCGGGCAACGCGCGGCCCGTTCGGGTTATCGCTTCTCGGCCTTTTGGCTAAGATCAAGTGTAGTATCTGTTCTTATCAGTTTAATATCTGATACGTCCCCTATCTGGGGACCATATATTAAATGGATTTTTAGAACAGGGAGATGGAAATAGAGCTTGCTCTGTCCACTCCACGCATTGACCTGGTATTGCAGTATTTCCAGGACCGGTGCACCCTTTCCTTATGTGTTGACTAAAAGCAGATTCCAAAAGTGTTTTTTGTCTTTGCTATTGTTTCTGTCTTTCTGAAGGGATCTCCCCTTTTAATCCCATTATTTCAACACCTGTTGGACAATGCATGAGTGATAATGAGCTCATTGATTAAATGCAATTAATGAATAGATTGCCACCTCTTGTTGTGTGTCGTCTGTGTTTCTGTGTTTCCGGCATTTCACATTGGAACACCTCATTCACCTTCCTTGTCTTCTCTCCGCCCTCCCTTTTAGGTAAGTTAAAGAGCTGCACCTGAGCCAGCCACTGATTGATTGATTGATTGATTGATTGATTGATTGATTGATTGATTGATTGATGCAGCACAACAGTCAAATAGTGGAGTGGAGTAGGGGAACAGCAAACAGCCAATAAAGCAGCCCGCCCGCTCGCCTGCCCGCCACAATGGACCTACCTGTGTACACTAGATGGATGTGATGGAATGTACTGTCGTCCCTACATTTCAAGAAGAAGTAAGAATTGCAGTTGCAACAAAGCCTTGCTTGCCTACAAAGAGAGCAGCAATTTGGATTTGTTACTATGTTACCTAGAAGAATAACAAACTGTGCAAGGATGGAGGTTGTAGGAGCAAGGAGAAGTTGTCTGTAAAGTTGGTGGATGCCTATTTTCCATTTTGCAGTCCCTTGTCTCCCTCTTGTGGCCTCCTGGAGGCAACTAGCTGTGCAAAAAAAAGACAGCCTGGCGGCCGGCTGTTGCAGTGTTGCCCTCTCAGGCAACACTGAGTGACTGACTGAGCCTCACCGTCTTATATAAAGTTCAGACGGAACTTTGCACGTGTCATAGTGGAGCCCTCAGGATTCCAGAGCCAGCTTTCTGACATCATAATGGGGCCTCAGAGATAAAAGCCTGGGCCCAGGCAGTGTTGGTCAGTGCTGCTCAGCAGGCAGCACTGGACTGGACTGGATTACAGCTGATACAAGGTGTGAAGGAACAAGGGGTGGCTGTGGGCATGCACTTGCTGCCGCTGCCAGTGTTTATCTGCATGGCAGCAGGGCATTTGGGCGTTGCCAGGAAGGCGTTTTTATGTAGATTCCTCCTCTTTCAGCACTGCATTGTGGTGCAAGCAAAAGAAGCAAATCCTGTCTGGCTTCCTCTCCGGCCTTTATTCACCTCCCGTGTAGCTGTGAGTGTGTGAGCCTGCAGGGCCCCATGGAATTGCCTAGAAGTAGGTTGAATCGCTGCAAGGGCTGAACAGCAGTATCGGGCAGGCTCGGGCAACGCGCGGCCCGTTCGGGTTATCGCTTCTCGGCCTTTTGGCTAAGATCAAGTGTAGTATCTGTTCTTATCAGTTTAATATCTGATACGTCCCCTATCTGGGGACCATATATTAAATGGATTTTTAGAACAGGGAGATGGAAATAGAGCTTGCTCTGTCCACTCCACGCATTGACCTGGTATTGCAGTATTTCCAGGACCGGTGCACCCTTTCCTTATGTGTTGACTAAAAGCAGATTCCAAAAGTGTTTTTTGTCTTTGCTATTGTTTCTGTCTTTCTGAAGGGATCTCCCCTTTTAATCCCATTATTTCAACACCTGTTGGACAATGCATGAGTGATAATGAGCTCATTGATTAAATGCAATTAATGAATAGATTGCCACCTCTTGTTGTGTGTCGTCTGTGTTTCTGTGTTTCCGGCATTTCACATTGGAACACCTCATTCACCTTCCTTGTCTTCTCTCCGCCCTCCCTTTTAGGTAAGTTAAAGAGCTGCACCTGAGCCAGCCACTGATTGATTGATTGATTGATTGATTGATTGATTGATTGATTGATGCAGCACAACAGTCAAATAGTGGAGTGGAGTAGGGGAACAGCAAACAGCCAATAAAGCAGCCCGCCCGCTCGCCTGCCCGCCACAATGGACCTACCTGTGTACACTAGATGGATGTGATGGAATGTACTGTCGTCCCTACATTTCAAGAAGAAGTAAGAATTGCAGTTGCAACAAAGCCTTGCTTGCCTACAAAGAGAGCAGCAATTTGGATTTGTTACTATGTTACCTAGAAGAATAACAAACTGTGCAAGGATGGAGGTTGTAGGAGCAAGGAGAAGTTGTCTGTAAAGTTGGTGGATGCCTATTTTCCATTTTGCAGTCCCTTGTCTCCCTCTTGTGGCCTCCTGGAGGCAACTAGCTGTGCAAAAAAAAGACAGCCTGGCGGCCGGCTGTTGCAGTGTTGCCCTCTCAGGCAACACTGAGTGACTGACTGAGCCTCACCGTCTTATATAAAGTTCAGACGGAACTTTGCACGTGTCATAGTGGAGCCCTCAGGATTCCAGAGCCAGCTTTCTGACATCATAATGGGGCCTCAGAGATAAAAGCCTGGGCCCAGGCAGTGTTGGTCAGTGCTGCTCAGCAGGCAGCACTGGACTGGACTGGATTACAGCTGATACAAGGTGTGAAGGAACAAGGGGTGGCTGTGGGCATGCACTTGCTGCCGCTGCCAGTGTTTATCTGCATGGCAGCAGGGCATTTGGGCGTTGCCAGGAAGGCGTTTTTATGTAGATTCCTCCTCTTTCAGCACTGCATTGTGGTGCAAGCAAAAGAAGCAAATCCTGTCTGGCTTCCTCTCCGGCCTTTATTCACCTCCCGTGTAGCTGTGAGTGTGTGAGCCTGCAGGGCCCCATGGAATTGCCTAGAAGTAGGCTGAATCGCTGCAAGGGCTGAACAGCAGTATCGGGCAGGCTCGGGCAACGCGCGGCCCGTTCGGGTTATCGCTTCTCGGCCTTTTGGCTAAGATCAAGTGTAGTATCTGTTCTTATCAGTTTAATATCTGATACGTCCCCTATCTGGGGACCATATATTAAATGGATTTTTAGAACAGGGAGATGGAAATAGAGCTTGCTCTGTCCACTCCACGCATTGACCTGGTATTGCAGTATTTCCAGGACCGGTGCACCCTTTCCTTATGTGTTGACTAAAAGCAGATTCCAAAAGTGTTTTTTGTCTTTGCTATTGTTTCTGTCTTTCTGAAGGGATCTCCCCTTTTAATCCCATTATTTCAACACCTGTTGGACAATGCATGAGTGATAATGAGCTCATTGATTAAATGCAATTAATGAATAGATTGCCACCTCTTGTTGTGTGTCGTCTGTGTTTCTGTGTTTCCGGCATTTCACATTGGAACACCTCATTCACCTTCCTTGTCTTCTCTCCGCCCTCCCTTTTAGGTAAGTTAAAGAGCTGCACCTGAGCCAGCCACTGATTGATTGATTGATTGATTGATTGATTGATTGATTGATTGATTGATTGATTGATTGATGCAGCACAACAGTCAAATAGTGGAGTGGAGTAGGGGAACAGCAAACAGCCAATAAAGCAGCCCGCCCGCTCGCCTGCCCGCCACAATGGACCTACCTGTGTACACTAGATGGATGTGATGGAATGTACTGTCGTCCCTACATTTCAAGAAGAAGTAAGAATTGCAGTTGCAACAAAGCCTTGCTTGCCTACAAAGAGAGCAGCAATTTGGATTTGTTACTATGTTACCTGGAAGAATAACAAACTGTGCAAGGATGGAGGTTGTAG
>NW_027462249.1:0-42324 GCF_050947455.1 Rhinoderma darwinii
CCTAATAACGTCCTAGAAAAATAAAAAGATGTTCAAAAAATGGAAAAGACATAAAGTAGACATAAGGGAAATATTAACTAGTCACTATTTTGTGTGGTATTACTATCTGTCTTACAAGCAGATACATTTAAATTTAGAAAAATGCTAATTTTTGCAAATTGTCTCTAATTTTTGGTATTTTTCACAAAAAATATTGACTTTATTGACGAAATTTTTTCACTAACATAAAGTACAATATGTCACGAGAAAACAATCTCAGAATCGCTTGGATAGGTAAAAGCATTCCAGAGTTATTACGACATGAAGTGACGACACATGTCAGATTTAAAAAATGAGGCTGTGTCATATGGTCTAAAAGTGTCTGCGTCCTTAAGGGGTTAAAGAGGCTCTGTCACCTCATTATAAGTGCCCTGTCTCCTACATAATGTGATTGGCGCTGTAATGTAGATAACAGTGGTCCTAGTAATAAAGAGTCTGTCACCTCATTATAAGTGCCCTATCTTGTACATGATGTGATCGGCGCTGTAATGTAGATAACAGTGGTCCTAGTAATAAAGAGTCTGTCACCACATTATAAGTGGCCTATCTTGTACATGATGTGATGGGCGCTGTAATGTAGATAACAGTGGTCCTAGTAATAAAGAGTCTGTCACCACATTATAAGTGGCCTATCTTGTACATGATGTGATCGGCGCTGTAATGTAGATAACAGTGGTCCTAGTAATAAAGAGGCTGTCACCACATTATAAGTGGCCTATCTTGTACATGATGTGATTGGCGCTGTAATGTAGATAACAGTGGTCCTAGTAATAAAGAGGCTGTCACCACATTATAAGTGGCCTATCTTATACATGATGTGATCGGCGCTGCGATGTAGATTACAGCAGTGTTTTTTATTTAGGAAAACTATCATTTAATAAATTCAAATAATTCAATAAAACATGTAGTGTTTGGTTGAGGGATGCAGGACCCGCCACGCGTCTACGAGTTGGTGCTCATGCAGCAATCGTCATATACGACGGTGAGCTGCCCTGGGTAGAGAGGAGTGCCCTCGCGAGGTGTCAAATACGGGATCCAATGTGACATTTAAATCCCCCCCCAGTATTAAGGTGCCTTCCAGAAAGCCTTCCAGTACCCCTAAAACTCTATCCAAGAAGGCCACTTGACCAGTGTTAGGGAGTTAGTATGAGGCCAGTGTGTACAATGTGTTATCCAACTTACCCTTCACGAAAAGGTACCGGCCCACTCCATCCGTGCAAGTCTCCACATGTTCCCAATGGGGAGAACGCGAGATCAGGATGGAGACCCCCTTGGACTTGGAGTCAGGGGATACACTATGATACCCATCAGGATAGTTGGAGTCCGTGAGCTTCGGTATGCAGTCCGCCCGAAAGTGGGTTTCCTGCAGAAAGGCCACGTGTGCTTTTCTTTTCCACAGAAGTCGGAGAATGGAGGACCTCTTTTCAGGAATATTCAGACCCTGCGTATTCAGGGAGACAACCGTAATGTCAGACATGATAGCGGACTTAGGAATGGACAGAGGGGAAGGGGGAGAGAGAAAAAGAATAAGAAGAAGAAAAAGAAGAAGAAAAGCTCCTGTACATGAGCAGCAGTACAGAAGGTGCCAGAAAACACAAGTTCTCTAAAGTCGGAGTTCGAAATCTCTCCACTACTCAACGTGTGCTATGTCACCCACAGAAGACCTCTGAGTACGACACAGCTACACGGAACCCTAACAGAGAACGAGGAAAGACAGCAATGCAAAGACAGCGTTTCAGTAAACCAGTAGTCAACTAGATATCTCAAATAAATTGCATCCCAGCCCCGGACTCACCAAATCAACTATTACCGGAGCCCACCATCCCCTCCTTGGTGAAACAGGTGAAACAATTAAAACATCCCCAACCGGAAAAGACCACCCCTCCCCACAGGCCCACAGCAATACAAATGGCCTAAGAGCAACACCAACAACGACTCTGTCTTCACTGCCCTCCAAGAGCCCTATGGAAGAAAAAGGTGGAGTGAGTGACAAATAAATGTCCACATAAGAACGCCAAAGATCAGTCAGTCCCTCCGCGGAGAACGCCGTCCTGGAGGACGAGGGTCAACGAGCCCGCTTTCACGGTCTCGGTGCGGGGATCGACGTTCTGGAGATCGGGGTTCAGTCGGCTCAGCTCCTGGGCGAGACGGAAGATGAGACACCGAGTCTGGGTATGGTCCTCCTCTCAGAGCAAACGGTGCTGGGGGTTCAGTCCAGTCTGGTAACCGCACTGGTGGGATCTCCAGGAACCGGAAGGCCTCCTCTAGGTAATCTTTAGAACGGACCGCAAATGACATTCCCTGTCTGCGAAGGATGATGTGGAAGGGGTATCCCCACCTGTAGGTTGCTCCTGCCGCCTTTGTTGCTTCCAATAATGGGCGGATAGTTCTGCGCATGGAGAGTGTCAGCCTTGAGATGTCTGGCAGGACTGTTATCTCGGTACCGTTGAAAGGAACAGCCCCCTTTTCCCAAGCTCTCCGGGCAATCTCCTCTTTCTGTTTGTAGAAATGCACTCTACAGATAACATCTCTGGGTCGGTTACATTCTTTGTTCCGGGGGCCCGCCAGCCTGTGAACTATGTCCATTCCTATGGGCATATCCCGCGGGCGATCTAGGAGTTTGTTGAAAATGTGTGTCACAGCATCATAAAGTCCATCTGGGGGTACAGACTCCGGAAAACCCCGTAGTTTCAAATTGTTACGCCTCCGCCTATTCTCGACATCATTCAAATGCAGGGAGAGGTCACGTAGTTGCGTACCCTGAGTAGCCAAAGATTGAGAGAGGACCGAGATGTCCAGGGAGGATATAGAATGCTGGCGCTCCAAGGTTTCCACCCTCGTGGCCAGATCACGCACGTCTTGTGTGACCGCGCCAATGGCCCTGTCATGTTTCTCCTCCAACCGGTTGAGGCGGAGATCCAAGTCGGTTTTGGTGGGGAGTACTTTGACCATCTCCCAAAGTTCCGCCAGGGTCCGTTCCATGGAGAGTGGGAGGCCAGGGACGGGCCGGTGTGATATTCCCCCAGGTGTACCGGTGGGGTGAGGGTGGGGGTCCCCCTGAAAATGTCTGGCATTCCCTGACTCTGCTGGCTATCCTGCGTTGTCGCCTGCCACTGGGCGGGCAGTAAAAATGTTGCCTCATGCACCCTGCTTGGTGGCGCCATGGTCGTCACCCCGTGTCCGGGTGTTTTCTGGGGCTGGAGAAGGGGAACAGCCTCCCCTGGGGACGGCCCTCGAAATTCTGACCCACGCTGACCTCTCTCCACAGGTGCCATCTCCCCTCCAGGGGCGCGGGAGCAGCTGCCGGTTGGCATCTGATCAGCAGAGGAAGAAGGCGGAGTGTGCCCACGAGGCGGCGGGGTCTGGGTGCGGCCTGCAGGAGGAGAAGAAGAGGACCGCTGAGGAACGCCGTCCAGCGTGGACCGGAGGAACCGGCCGATTGACGAGGTGCCCGAGGTGTCTGGAAGGTTCCTGCGATATTTCCCCCTGGTCATGCTGAGTCGGGGACTGGTGAGTGAGCCCTGTCAGGCGATTTTCGGCTGGGTGATACCGGAGCTGCAGAGACACACGTCTTCACACTGCCATGCCTAAGCCACGCCCCCCGGGGCCTACAACTTAATCCGAATCCATCAAGGTGATGAGTGGAAGATGGCATTTAACACCCGGGACGGGCACTATAAATACCTGGTGATGCCCTTCGGCCTGTGTAATGCTCCAGCGGTCTTCCAAGAATTTGTGAATTGTATCTTCTGAGATCTCCTCTATGTTTTTGTTGTGGTCTATCTCGATGACATTTTGATTTTCTCCCCAAATCAGATGACACATCGGAGGCATGTCCGTCAAGCCCTGTTGTGATTTAAGGGGGAATTGCCTGTATGCCAAGTTGGAGTAATGCACTTTTGAAAATAATTTTCTGCCCTTCTTGGACTACATCATCTCGGATCAGGGTCTCAAGATGTATCCTGAGAAAGTAAAGTCCATTCTGGGGTGGCCACGTCCTCAGGGCCTGCGGTCCATACACCGTACAAAACTTCTACTGGCAATACATCCCAAACTTCTCTTCACTGACGGCCCCCATCTCTACCCTTACCAAGAAAGCTATAAACGCCAAGGTGTGGACTCCAGATGCAGAATCAGAATTCAATAGCCTCAAAAATGCCTTCATTTCAGCCTCGATCCTCCATCATCCTGACGTGACTCGGCAGTTCTCGTTGGAGGTGGACGCTTCTTCCGTTGGTGCAGGTGCACTTCTGTTCCAGAGAAGCCTCAAGGGAAAGGCAGTAGTATGTGGCTATTACTCGAGACTTTTCTCCTCCGCAGAGCACAATTACTCTATTGGGGATCGGGAGTTACTGGCCATCAAGTTGGCTCTGGAGGAGTGGAGACATCTGTATAACTAATGGACCTTTTCCCGCCAATGTTGGATCGAAGGAGGTTCTAAGAACTTTTTTGGGGGGAATCTGGTAATAGACTAAAGATCTTCCGCACATGGGACAGGTAGATTAAGTATAAAATGTACAGGATGGGGCTTCTCATACTCCTTCTCTCACTATCTAGACTGATTGTTTTATAACCTGTGTGCTGTCCTTCCCACCTACTCATATAGCGACATATGATGATATCTCTTTGGCCTATAACCTTGGGTATTCTAATTCTATGGTTATTGATGCTACATATTTACCTTCCTGCTACTTCTAATAATCTTCCATAACAGACGACACCTTGATTGGAGGTCGCCCTCCGTCTTTTTATTTTGCTTCCATTTCTTTTCATTATGTTTTATTAAGCGGTCTGGTCTCGACCGCATTTTGTACTCCGTACTATATAAAATATATGTCTATACAATTGTGTTTTTTGTATTTTTACTTTCGCTTTTGTTCAACTATTGTTATTGGTACATAAGATTTCTTAGCTACACAGGCTTTTGAGATATCATGTGTTTTTTAAGCCGCCCTGCGGGGTCAGCAAATGACTTTGTGCTCCATTGTTTGTCTATTTATCTGTAATAAAAAAAACGTTTTAATAAAAATAGAATTGAAAAAAACAACAAAAAAACTTGGTGTATTTAAACGTCTGAGCCACTGGGAATGCGATGAAAGAAATAAAGGTTGAAATAAATCATTATCTCTACTATATTTTAAGAACGTGAAATGTCAGAATACTACTAGAGATTCTAGCTGATCTAAGACAGGGACATGCACTAACATTGCAGCGTTCCTGGCCTAAGCACTTAAACCCTAAGCCCCCCAGCACGCAGTCCGCAGCCCGCAGCCCACTTGTTCCCTGATTCGGTCTAAAGTGAGTTCTGTTGAATGTCAGGTTACTGCGCTTTTCTATGAGATGAATAATATGTTCTGGTGGAGCCACTGAGCAGCGAGCTCACAGCTTATGTGCTCATAATTCAACTTTCCCCCTTTCCCATAGAGCACCATCTATGGCGTGATGAAATGTGACACTTGTTTCAGTGATGAGGATATTGCTGAAATCTGCAATAATGTAGTAGAAAAGTAAGATGGTTCAGCAGCATAAGTACCTTTCTCATGCAGCAACCTACTCATTATTCTGCCTGCACACAGTAAGGTATCCTTTCAGACAAGGCTACACATCAGGAATTGTACCAGGATCTGCACAGAAGACTCTCACTGTTTAGTCACTGGTTAAGTACCACACCACCAGCTGAGGTTATTCGCTAGAGCTTCTTATTGTTCCCATTAGACCAAATGTAATATCACTTCCAGCAGGAATAAGAACGTCACCTTTGGAAGAATTTGCGACTGTCTCTCGACAGCAGAGGTAGCGCACTGGTAAAGTTATCTGCTCGTGAATTAGCAGGAAGCTGATGAGTCAGGGACATACAGGTTCTATCCCCAGGATCTCCACCTTGTGTCTCCAGTCTTAAAAGCGCTAATGAGATGTAGCGTTTCTCTTGTTGAAAGTCTGATTACCCCTGATTTTTAAAGAGTTGATAAATGTGTTATTGTGTATCTGCTGTCCAGCTGGCTCACAGCTTGTGTGATCTGAGTTGAGTGCAGGGGTCACTGCTGTACAATGTGGGTTCTAATCCCCATGTTGTCCTCCTGGTGACCTTGGGGTACTTCCCCCTTTCCTAAGGAGTATTGGGTTATGATACCTGTGAGAGTGAGAATACTGTTAGAAAAAGTAGCTAAGTACAGCTTTCTCAAAAAAGTGACAGCTGTATATGTAACATTCTTCACATAAGTAACTTTCTTAAGCAGTGACAATCTCATTGTGCTGCATCCACACCACTATAAACACCACCCATCAAGGTATCTTTTGGTTAAGGCCACACATTAGGATTTGAACCAGAGACCACACAGAAGACACTCACTGGCTACACACTGATCATGCACCCTGCCACCAGCACTGGCTGATATTTGGACTTTCTTATTGTCCCCACAAGACCAAATGTAAAGATCACTTCCAGCAGGAATAAGAACATGTCATCTTTGGAATATTTTGCAGCTGGCTCTCAACAGTAGAGGTAGCGCACTGGTAAAGTTCTCTGCCAGCAGAAGAGTCAGGAACATGCAGGTTCTATCCCCAGGAAACTTGCATAAGTAAGGAGAATGCCATCTACCACACCAGCGGCACGCAGCAAGCTTCAAACCCAGGTGCATGGGCTGGCACTGTAGTGTTACTGAACTCAGCACCTAACTGCTTCGTTATAGGGTGCAGGAGTCAATATAAATCAAGTAGAAAAATAAATGAGACCATTAAATTACAAAGATGTAATATTATTTTTATCCCGGGCAGGACTTCAGTTCCCTGTCGGTCGTGTGCACAGACTTCTCCGCAAGGGCAAATACGCTGAGAGGGTCGGCGACGGCGCTCCGATCTACCTGGCCGCTGTGTTGGAATATCTGACCACTGAGATCCTTGAACTGGCCGGAAATGCCGCCCGGGACAACAAAAAGACCCGAATCATCCCCCGTCAACTGCAGCTGGCCGTGCGCAATGACGAGGAGGAGCTCAACAAACTGCTGGGTGGTGTGACCATCGCTCAGGGAGGCGTCCTGCCCAACATCCAGGCCGTTCTGCTGCCCAAGAAGACCGAAAGCAGCAAAAGCGCCAAGAGCAAGTGAGCGCCGCTTATCCCACATTTAACCACAAAGGCTCTTTTAAGAGCCGCCCACATGGTCCTTAGAACAGAGCTGTCACCGCTGATCTCTGATGAGTAAGGGTCGGGGTATACAACTGCTGCATTACTTATGACCTATACATTCACTACTGCCTCGTGCGGATGGTGGCGCTGTCCTCATTGATGCACTAACTATACTGTACAGAACACATTAATAGTACAACTACTCCAGTGATTCATGTTCATGATCTACAACTCGCCCCCGACTACATAGTGTCTTAAATTATATCTTCCAGTCTCACTGGATTCTTCGAATGCGTCTCAGTAAATGTTACTCTGCAGCAACTTCATGCGTTAGTGGGATGAGGGGAGTCCTAAGTATAGACAACGCACAGTGTTAGTACGAAGTAGAAATAGGTGCATTCTCTTTCCTGTCATTGTATTGCCAGCAGCGCGATTATACCAGCAGTCTGGCAAAGTGAGATACAAGACAATGCAAGTCCATACTTATGTGGAACTTGGTGCTACAAATTGCTAGTTTGTTTTGAAAATCTCGTAACATTTGTAGCAATGAGAGCAGCTTGGAAAACACTGGCCCTCCAACATTGGGTTTTACTCTTGTAAAATGCCGTATCAGCTGCATCAGTTTCTCCTTTTTCATTCATTGAATGCGTCTCACTAAATGTTGCTCTGCAAGAAACTGCACGCGTTACTGTAATAAAGTGAGTCCTATATAGGGACAGCAGACAGATTCATTATTAGTACTAGAGGTTACTAGATTTATTGCCAGCAGCCTTATTAATCCCAGCCGTCCGGCAGAATGAGATACGAAGCAATACGAGCCGATACTTCTGTCAAAGTTGGTCCCAGTAACAGATTTATTGTTTGTTGTGAGAATCTGGTAACATTAGTAGCAGTGACAGCAGCTAAGAAAACACTGGCCCTCTCTCCAAGGATTGCGGAAAGCACGTTGCCCAGCAGCAAGCTGGACGCCGAAGAAGCAACACCGCAAGTCCGCTGTTTGATCCACTGCTCGTGCGCTTATACAGCGCTATGAGCAACTGAGCGGATATTCAGCGGTGAGTTTCTGCCACTCGTGTACGTACAGGCATCGGCACAAACGGCGTCCGGCAGCGCCGCTACGAGGTGTTTTCCTGCCGGAGGATCACTCGGCAGCAAGTATAGCACTAAGGCACTCTTTCCCTTCACATTAACATTCCCTGGTCTAAGACCCAATTCAGGCAGCTGCTTCTAGGACGTTATTAGGGGACATAGTGCAGTCCACATATCCGGCTCCTCACTGGAAGACCGACGTGATACTGAAGCCCCTACCCCCGTGTATATAGAAGTAGAAGGTCACTGCTCAGATGATACACGAGCGGTCACCAGCAGACATCATAGCTGATCTATAGAGGATGTGGCGGCTCTGAGAAGAGCCTTTGTGTTGTGTAAGATGGAGCTGAGCAGGAGGGGAATTAACCTCCGAAGCCGTAGAGAGTGCGGCCCTGGCGTTTGAGCGCGTACACCACGTCCATAGCGGTGACGGTCTTCCTCTTGGCGTGCTCGGTGTAGGTGACGGCGTCACGGATGACGTTCTCCAGGAAAACCTTCAGGACGCCGCGAGTCTCTTCATAGATGAGACCGGAGATGCGTTTGACGCCTCCCCTGCGAGCTAGACGGCGGATTGCAGGCTTGGTGATGCCCTGGATGTTATCACGGAGCACCTTCCTGTGCCGCTTGGCACCGCCCTTTCCGAGTCCTTTTCCTCCTTTACCACGACCAGACATCCTGTAAGCTGGAGCTAAAGAGAACTATTGTACCGACAACCGCGGGGTGCGTCTTTATATAGACCTTGGGTGGACCAGAGAGAGAACTGTAATACATGTCACTTCCGGGGCGTTTCTCTCAGTAAATTCACATTACCAATCCCTCCCCCTCCCGTTGATTGGCTTAACTCAGATTTTGAATTTCACTCTCATTTTACAATACCGGCCGCTCTTTTCCCGCTTATAGCGCGACTGCTGTGTAATCTCTATCTGCCCCAAATCTAAAGAGTAATGTTAAGAAAACAAGGAACAAGCGTGACGTCTTGGATTAGTATGGCGGCTGCTCGTCATCTGCCGTCAGGTTCAGGATTTGTGTGCCCGCAGATCACCCCTTAGGCCACCAGCACCACAACGGTTTTATAGAATGAATAGGGAGGAGAGGACTCGGGCAGTGTTAATGAGTTTAGATCTCTGATTTACAACGGTGACCGGGACTACACCCGATGATCATGACCTCACAGAATAAGAGTATAATTCCACTGCGCTTGTGTTCACACCGGGCGGAGGATACCTGCTCCCCACCCTACACGCTGCGCCTGGTTTGCCTTTACAAGGAGTAGGGAACAAGGACTCCGCACACACTGGTCAGCGGTGGATCATTAGCTGCACATAACGGCGTCATTCCTAGCAGCAGCAGCGGAGGTTATTATAGGAAGAGCGATGTACGGTCATCAGTGAGGAGTGGGGCGGGTTATCGCTACGATACAGCCGGAGAGGGAGGTGATGAATACAGCGCAGACACCCGGCATAACACATGACAGGACTGATGAAAGGGCCGGATAACGTGAGCGCTAGAGACGGGGACTGGTTATAGTGTAAATGGCGCCAAGCACTGAAAGGGTTAACATAGCATCTCCACATATTAATAGCAGAGCACCGAGAAGCCAGCGGGAGTCGCGGTAGAATAACGGAGGAAAAGGATTAAGCTCGTTTGAGGGAGGATTTGGTGGCTCTGAAAAGAGCCTTTGTGTTGTAGTCGGTGCCGGGTTCAGACCTAAGCCCTCTCACCACGGATCCTGCGGGCCAGTTGAATGTCTTTGGGCATGATAGTGACCCTCTTGGCGTGGATGGCGCACAGGTTGGTATCCTCAAACAGTCCGACCAGATAAGCCTCGCTGGCCTCCTGCAGAGCCATGACTGCTGAGCTCTGGAAGCGCAGATCGGTCTTGAAGTCCTGAGCGATCTCTCGCACCAGGCGCTGGAAGGGCAGCTTACGGATAAGAAGCTCCGTGGACTTCTGGTAGCGGCGGATTTCACGGAGAGCGACTGTGCCCGGGCGGTAACGATGAGGCTTCTTCACTCCGCCGGTAGCGGGAGCGCTCTTCCGTGCAGCTTTAGTAGCCAGCTGCTTGCGGGGCGCTTTCCCGCCGGTGGATTTACGCGCGGTCTGCTTTGTTCTGGCCATAGCTCTATAACAACGTGCACACTTGTAGACTGATACGAGGAGAGGACAGAGCAGAGTATTTATACACTTGAGCGTGTCCTCATTGGTCCATGAAAGGCACACCCCTACATTCTATTGGCTTCTTCATAAAAATATGCGCCCGACAAAGCAAATGTGATATTCGCGACCAATCACCGCTCCGAAGACGCGGACACCGGTTTACATGATGTCCAGACGCAGCTTGTACAGCAGGGGGCGTTAATGAGATCATTTCTCCAGCTCTGCGAAATAGTTGTCATCAGTAACAGCTCACTGTATTTCCATGTCCGCAGATCACGTACACAGCGTTATATAAGAGACTACTTCCCCATCATCCGCCGCTGCAGAGTTTTATAGATCACACAAAGGGACAATCCCCCACCCCATCCTTACACAGGACACTGTGCCCCGCATCCAGAGGCAGCATATAAGGGTCACCATCCACCACGTGTAATGAGGAGGAGGGGACATTGTGCTCTATTTACACCGGAGAGAGTGTAAACCATCGGCCTCCTTCACGTGGATCCTGTGCTGTAAGCTACAAGTCTATTGCTGCCCCGGTCCTTATTCACACATTACACCTGGTGGACTGTGACCTGATAAACTCTGCCTGGATGTTACACCATAGTGACGGGACGGACACTGTGGAGGTCCGGATACAGCAGCTATGGCGTCCAGCGCGATGACCAGAAATGACCCGTGTCATAGAGTAACAGGGACATGAAGCTCCTCCGTGCACACGCGATGATAGCGCCTCCTTTATCTCAGGATCGCGCTGCTGTCTGTACCGGAGGAAATAGCGGCAAGTGATCATACAGCTCTGACGGGGAGAAGGTGGTGGCTCTGAAAAGAGCCTTTTTTTGGGACAAGAAACGGGCGGCTCTCGGTTATTTCTTCGCCACGGTCTTCCTGGATTTAGACGCTTTCTTAGCCGGACTCTTGGCAGCTTTGGGCGCTTTCTTTGCCGGACTCTTGGCAGCTTTCTTAGCCGGACTCTTGGCAGCTTTCTTAGCCGGACTCTTGGCAGCTTTGGGCTTGGCCGCCTTCTTTGCTGGGCTCTTTGTTATTTTCTTGGGGGCAGGTTTTGGCTTCTTGGGGCTCTTCGCCACCTTCTTGCCAGCGGCAGGCCTCTTGGCCTTTGTCAGGCTCTTGGCCGGAGTCTTCTTCGGGGATTTGGCAGCAGCCGCCGGCTTCTTCTTGGCCGCCTTGTCCTTAGTCTCCTGCTGCTTCTTGTTCAGCTTGAAGGAGCCGGAGGCGCCGCTGCCTTTCACCTGGAGCAGGGTTTCCTTGGTCACCAGAGTCTTGAGCGCCATCTTCAGGCGGCTGTTGTTCTTGTCTACATCGTATCCTCCAGCAGCCAGAGCCTTCTTCAGGGCGGCCAGAGACACCCCACTGCGCTCTTTGGAGGCGGACACGGCTTTCACGATGAGCTCGGACACGCTGGGACCGGAGGGTTTTTTGTTTTTCTTGGCGCCCCCTGCTGCAGGTTTTTTCGGCTGCTTCTTGGATTTGGCGGCCGGCTCGGTGGGAGGGACAGCGGCGGCTGGTGCGGTCTCTGCCATCGTATAACACGGGAATACACTAAAACAATAATCCTGCGAGGGAAACACTGAGGAGGGAGCTGGGGCCTCTTATATGTACAGCGGCTGCTCGGTGATTGGCTGCGATTGTCCTGAGCGTCTACTGGCTGACACTGATCACATGTCCTCCCTTTCCTCATCTGACAGGAGTGAAGCTCCGCTCTCCCCTTGTGCTTCCCTGCCCGGGATAAGAGCCCTTTACCGACTAGAAGCGGCCGGGCGAGCGGGCACTCTACGTGACTTCCCCCTCCCTGACATTCCCCCTACTCATTTCTAGCCTTCACTGGCAGAGATGCTGGGAAGGAGCCGGGAGGAGGCCCCGGGATCTCTGCCATAGTTCTGCCGATCTGCACATCGCTGTGATCGGACAAGATAAATGTGTTTGCGGGAGCTCGTGCCCTCTATTCCCGGCACTTGTCACTATCACAGGATTCTTTACCACAATGTCTAACGTGCGGGAAGCTGATTGTCAGATGCGGGGGCGACCTGGAGCTGCAGAGAGCCCAGAAGGGTAACCCGGCTCAGACGAGATGTCGGAGTGTCTTCCGCCTGTCTTACTGTAACTTGGCACAGAGGAGACACCAGAAACTGCTCCACCTGTGTTACAATAACCCAGCACAGAGGAAACACCAGAGTTTGCTCTACTTATGTTACAATAACTCGGCACAGGCAGGACACCAGCGTCTGCTCCACCTGTATTACAATTTCCCAGCACAGAAAAGACACAAGTCTGCTCCTCCTTTACTAAAATAACCTGACACAGGTCAGACCCCAGAACCTGCTCCTCCAGCAGTACATTACCCGGACACAGACAGGACACTAGAGACTTCTCCACCTGTATAACTATAACCTGACACAGACCAGACCCCAGAACCTGCTCCTCCAGCAGTACATTACCCGGACACAGACAGGACACTAGAGACTACTCCACCTGTATAACTATAACCTGACACAGGCCAGACCCCGCTCCTCCAGCAGTACATTACCCGGACACAGCCAGGACACTAGAGACTTCTCCACCTGTATAACTATAACCTGACACAGGCCAGACCCCAGAACCTGCTCCTCCAGCAGTACATTACCCGGACACAGACAGGACACTAGAGGCTTCTCCACCTGTATAACTAGAACCTGGCACAGAGGAGGGAACAGACACTGTTTGTTCCTCTTGTACTACATTAAGCCGGCAAAAGACAAGACGCCGTAGTATTGTCCGTGTCCCCACATATTACTGCCATTATGTCCCCTGTAGGAGGGTACAGGGACACAATGCCGGTAATATGTCCCTGTTCCCTCATCTTCGAGGCATTATGTCCCTGTTCCTTCATATTACCGGCATTATGTCCCTGTTCCTTCATATTACAGGCATTATGTCCCTGTTCCCTCATATTACAGGCTTTATGTCCCTGTTCCTTCATATTACAGGCTTTATGTCCCTGTTCCTTCGTATTACCGGCATTATTTCCCTGTTCCTTCATATTAACGACATTATGTCCTTGTTCTTTCGTATTACCGGTATTATGTCCTTGTTCCCTCACATTACACAGCATTATGTCCCTTTCCCCTCATCTTACCGGCATTATGTCCTTGTTCCCTCATATTACCGGCATTATGTCCCTGTTCCCTCATCCTACCGGCATTACGTCCCTGTTCCTTCATCTTACCGGGATTATGTCCTTGTTCCTTCATAATACCGGCAATATGTCCCTGTTCCTTCATATTACCTGCTATATATACCTGTCCCCTCATATTACTGGCATTTTGTTCCCTGTATGAGGGCACAGGGACATAATGCTGGTTATATGTCCCTGTCCCTCTAATCTTCCAGGCATTATTTCCCTGTGCCTTCATATTACAGGCATTATGTTCTTGTTCCTTCATATTACCGCCATTTTGTCCCTGTTCCCTCATCTTACCGGCATTATGTCCTTGTTCCTTCATATTATCGGCATTAAGTCCCTGTTCCTTCATTTTACCGGCTTTATGTCCCTGTCCCTTCATATTACTGGCATTATGTCCCCTGTAAGAGGGCACAGGGACATAATGCCGGTTACATGTCCTTGTTCCCTCATCCTCCAGGCATTATGTCCCTGTTCCTTCATATTACCGGCTTTATGTCCCTGTTCTCTCATATTACAGCCATTATGTCCCTGTTCCTTCATATTACCGGCATTATGTCCTTGTTCTTTCATATTACCGGCATTATGTCCCTGTTCCCAAATCTTACCGGCATTATGTCCCTGTTCCTTCATATTACCGGCATTATGTCCATGTCCCCGCATATTACTGCCATTATGTCCCCTGTAGGAGGGCACATGGACATAATGCCGGTTATATGTCCCTGTTCCCTCATATTACCGGCATTATGTCCCTGTTCCCTCCTCTTACCGGCATTATGTCCCTGTTCCTTCAAAGTATCCGCATTATGTCCCTGTTCCTTCATATTACCGGCATTAGGTCCCTGTTCCCTCATCTTACCGGCATCTTGTCCCTGTTCCCTCATCTTACCGGCATCTTGTCCCTGTTCCTTCATATTACAGGCATTATGTCCATGTTCCTTCATGTTACAGGCATTATGTCCCTATTCCTTCATATTACGGGCATTATTTCCCTGTTCCTTCATATTACCGGCATTATGTCCCTGTTCCTTCATATTACAAGCATTATGTCCCTCTTTCTTCATATTACCGGCATTATGTCCTTGTTCCTTCATATTATCGGCATTATGTTCTTGTTCCTTCATATTACAGGCATTATGTCCCTGTTCCTTCATATTACCGGCATTATGTCCCTATTCCTTCATATTACAAGCATTATGTCCCTCTTCCTTCATATTACCGGCATTATGTCCTCATTCCTTCATATTATCGGCATTATGTTCTTGTTCCTTCATATTACAGTCATTATGTCCCTGTTCCTTCATATTACAAGCATTATGTCCCTCTTCCTTCATATTACCGGCATTATGTCCTTGTTCCTTCATATTACAAGCATTATGTCCCTATTCCTTCATATTACCGGCTTTATGTCCCTGCTCCCTCATATTACAGCCATTATGTCCCTGATCCCTCATATTACCGGCATTATGTCCCTTTTCCCTCATATTACCGGCATTATGTCCCTGTTCCCTCCTATGACCGCACTATGTCCCTATTCTATTACAGCGTGTAGAAGACACCAGAGACTGCTCCTCCAATAACCAGGCACAAACACCAGAGTCTGCTCCACTTGTATTACAACACCCGGCACAGAGGAGACACCAGAGTCTGCTCCGCCTGTATTACAATAACCACCCTTTATCCAGTCCTCGCCAGTGTGATTGCTTGTTCTCTATCGTAGTCAAGCAGTTTCCTTGGCATCTGTTATAAATCTGACTACTACCCTTTTAAGAGTTGCCCACATGGTCCTTAGACTAGAGCTCTCACCGCTGATCTCCGATATGTAAACGTTCTGCGCCAGATAAGTGGCTCTGCTTGTACAGAGATCTAGCCAGCAGGAGGGGGCGACAACCTCCATTATGAATTCATATACCGCGGGGATAAACATTGAAGAGGAAGCCGTAGGGTGGGTGTAGAACTGCGTTACTCATGACCTATATATTCACTACTGCCTCGTGCAGATGGTGGCGCTGTCCTCATTGGTGCACTAACTATACTGTACAGGACACATTAATAGTACAACTACTCCAGTGATTCATGTTCATGATCTACAACTCGCCCCCGACTACATAGTGTCTTAAATTATATCTTCCAGTCTCACTGGATTCTTCGAATGCGTCTCAGTAAATGTTACTCTGCAGCAACTTCATGCGTTAGTGGGATGAGGGGAGTCCTAAGTATAGACAACGCACAGTGTTAGTACGAAGTAGAAATAGGTGCATTCTGTTTCCTGTCATTGTATTGCCAGCAGCGCGATTATACCAGCAGTCTGGCAAAGTGACATACAAGACAATGCAAGTCCATACTTATGTGGAACTTGGTGCTACAAATTGCTAGTTTGTTTTGAAAATCTCGTAACATTTGTACCAATGAGAGCAGCTTGGAAAACACTGGCCCTCCAACATTGGGTTTTGCTCTTGTAAAATGCCATATCAGCTGCATCAGTTTCTCCTTTTTCATTCATTGAATGCGTCTCTCTGCAAGAAACTGCACGCGTTACTGTAATAAAGTGAGTGCTATATAGGGACAGCAGACAGATTCATTATTAGTACTAGAGGTTACTAGATTTATTGCCAGCAGCCTTATTAATCCCAGCCGTCCGGCAGAATGAGATACGAAGCAATACGAGCCGATACTTGTGTCAAAGTTGGTCCCAGTAACAGATTTATTGTTTGTTGTAAGAATCTGGTAACATTAGTAGCAGTGACAGCAGCTAAGAAAACACTGGCCCTCTCTCCAAGGATTGCGGAAAGCACGTTGTCCAGCAGCAAGCTGGACGCCGAAGAAGCAACACCGCAAGTCCGCTGTTTGATCCGCTGCTCGTGCGCTTATACAGCGCTATGAGCAACTGAGCGGATATTCAGCGGTGAGTTTCTGCCACTCCTGTACGTGCAGGCATTGGCACAAACGGCGTCCGGCAGCGCCGCTACGAGGATGTGTTTTCCTGCCTGAGGATCACTCGGCAGCAAGTATAGCACTAAGGCACTCTTTCCCTTCAGATTAACATTCCCTGGTCTAAGACCCAATTCAGGCAGCTGCTTCTAGGACGTTATTAGGGGGACACACTGCGGTCCTATATCCGGCTCCTCACTGGAAGACCGACGTGATACTGAAGCCCCTACCCCCGTGTATATAGAAGGTCACTGCTCAGATGATACACGAGCGGTCACCAGCAGACATCATAGCTGATCTATAGAGGATGTGGCGGCTCTGAGAAGAGCCTTTGTGTTGTGTAAGATGGAGCTGAGCAGGAGCGGAATTAACCTCCGAAGCCGTAGAGAGTGCGGCCCTGGCGTTTGAGCGCGTACACCACGTCCATAGCGGTGACGGTCTTCCTCTTGGCATGCTCGGTGTAGGTGACGGCGTCACGGATGACGTTCTCCAGGAAAACCTTCAGGACGCCGCGAGTCTCTTCATAGATGAGACCGGAGATGCGTTTGACGCCTCCCCTGCGAGCTAGACGGCAGGCTTGGTGATGCCCTGGATGTTATCACGGAGCACCTTCCTGTGCCGCTTGGCACCGCCCTTTCCGAGTCCTTTTCCTCCTTTACCACGACCAGACATCCTGTAAGCTGGAGCTAAAGAGAACTATTATACCCACCAACGCGGGGTGTGTCCATATATAGACCTTGGGAGGACCAGAGAGAGAACTGAAATTCATGTCACTTCCGGGGCGTTTCTCTCAGCTAATTTACATTACCAATCCCTCCCCCTCCCGTTGATTGGCTTAACTCAGATTTTGAATTGCAAGCTCATTTTACAATACCTGCCGCTCTTTTCCCGCTTCTACTTGTTCCCTCATATTATCGGCATTACGTCCCTGTTTCTTCATATTACCAGTATTACGTCCCTGTTCCTTCATATTACCGAAATTGCGTCCCTATTCCTTCATATAACCGGCATTAAGTCCCCGTTCGCTCATCTTACCGGCATTATGCCCCTGTTCCCTCATCTTACGGCATTCTGTCCCTGTTCCCTCATCTGAACCGGCATTATGTGCCTGTTCCGTCATCTTACCGGCATTACGTCACTGTTCCTTCATATTACCGGCATTACGTCCCTGTTCCTTCATATTAACGGCATTATGTCCCTGTTCCCTCATCTTACCGGCATTTTGTCCCTGTTCCCTCATCTTACCGGTATTATGTCCCTTTTCCTCCATATTACCGGAAGTACGTCCCTATTCCTTCATATTACCGGCATTACGTCCCTGTTCCTTCATATTACCGGCATTACGTCCCTGTTCCTTCATATTACCGGCATTAGGTCCCTGTTTCTTAATATTATCGGTATTACGTCCCTGTTCCTTCATATTACCGGCATTATGTCCCTGTTCCTTCATATTACAGGCATTATTTCCCTTTACTTCATATTACAGGCATTATGTCCACTGTAGGAGGGTACAGGGACATAATGCCGGTAATATGTCCCTGTTCCCTCATCTTACAGGCATTATGTCCCTGTTCCTTCATATTACCGGCATTAGGTCCCTGTTTCTTAATATTATCGGCATTACGTCCCTGTTCCTTCATATTACCGGCATTATGTCCCCGTTCCTTCATATTACAGCCATTATTTCCCTGTTACTTCATATTACAGGCATTATGTCCACTGTAGGAGGGTACAGGGACATAATGCCGGTAATATGTCCCTGTTCCCTCATCTTACAGGCATTATGTCCCTGTTCCTTCATATTACCGGCTTTATGTCCCTGTTCCTTCATATTAACGGCATTATGTCCCTGTTCCCTCATCTTACCGGCATTTTGTCCCTGTTCCCTCATCTTACCGGTATTATGTCCCTGTTCCTTCATATTACCGGCATTACGTCCCTGTTCCTTCATATTACCGGCATTAGGTCCCTGTTTCTTAATATTATCGGTATTACGTCCCTGTTCCTTCATATTACCGGCATTATGTCCCTGTTCCTTCATATTACAGCCATTATTTCCCTGTTACTTCATATTACAGGCATTATGTCCACTGTAGGAGGGTACAGGGACATAATGCCGGTAATATGTCCCTGTTCCCTCATCTTACAGGCATTATGTCCCTGTTCCTTCATATTACCGGCATTAGGTCCCTGTTTCTTAATATTATCGGCATTACGTCCCTGTTCCTTCATATTACCGGCATTATGTCCCCGTTCCTTCATATTACAGCCATTATTTCCCTGTTACTTCATATTACAGGCATTATGTCCACTGTAGGAGGGTACAGGGACATAATGTCGGTAATATGTCCCTGTTCCCTCATCTTACAGGCATTATGTCCCTGTTCCTTCATATTACCGGCTTTATGTCCCTGTTCCCTCATATTACAGACATTATGTCCCTGTTCCCTCATATTACCGGCATTACGTCCCTGCTCCTTCAAATTATCGGCATTACGTCCCTGTTTCTTCATATTACCAGCATTACGTCCCAGTTCCTTCATATTACCAGAATTGTGTCCCTATTAATTCATATTATCGGCATTATGTCCCTGTTCCTTCATATTACCAGCATTATGTCCCTGTTCCTTCATATTACAGGCATTTTGTCCCTGTTCCTTCCTATTACCGGCATTCTGTCCTTGTTTTTTCATATTACAGGAATTATGTCCCTGTTCCTTCATATTACCGGCATTACGTCCCTGTTCCCTCATCTTACCGGCATGATGTCCCTGTTCCCTCATCTTACTGGCATTATGTCCCTGTTCCCTCATCTTACCGGCAGTATGTCCCTGTTCCCTCATTTGAACCGGCATTATGTGCCTGTTCCTTCATCTTACCGGCATTACATCCCTATTCCTTCATATTACCGGCATTACGTCCCTGTTCCTTCATATCAACGGCATTATGTCCCTGTTCCTTCATATTACCGGCATTACGTCCCTGTTCCTTCATCTGAACCGGCATTACGTCCCTGTTTCTTCATATTACTGGCATTACGTCCCTGTTCCTTCATATTACTGGCATTACGTCCCTGTTCCTTCATATTACCGGCATTAGGTCCCTGTTTCTTAATATTATCGGCATTACATCCCTGTTCCTTCATATTACCGGCATTATGTCCCTGTTCCTTCATATTACAGGCATTATTTCCCTGTTACTTCATATTACAGGCATTATGTCCACTGTAGGAGGGTACAGGGACATAATGCCGGTAATATGTCCCTGTTCCCTCATCTTACAGGCATTATGTCCCTGTTCCTTCATATTACCGGCTTTATGTCCCTGTTCCCTCATATTACAGACATTATGTCCCTGTTCCCTCATATTACCGGCATTACGTCCCTGCTCCTTCAAATTATCGGCATTACGTCCCTGTTTCTTCATATTACCAGCATTACGTCCCAGTTCCTTCATATTACCAGAATTGTGTCCCTATTCCTTCATATTATCGGCATTATGTCCCTGTTCCTTCATATTACCAGCATTATGTCCCTGTTCCTTCATATTACAGGCATTTTGTCCCTGTTCCTTCCTATTACCGGCATTCTGTCCTTGTTTTTTCATATTACAGGAATTATGTCCCTGTTCCTTCATATTACCGGCATTACGTCCCTGTTCCCTCATCTTACCGGCATGATGTCCCTGTTCCCTCATCTTACTGGCATTATGTCCCTGTTCCCTCATCTTACCGGCAGTATGTCCCTGTTCCCTCATTTGAACCGGCATTATGTGCCTGTTCCTTCATCTTACCGGCATTACATCCCTATTCCTTCATATTACCGGCATTACGTCCCTGTTCCTTCATATCAACGGCATTATGTCCCTGTTCCTTCATATTACCGGCATTACGTCCCTGTTCCTTCATCTGAACCGGCATTACGTCCATGTTTCTTCATATTACTGGCATTACGTCCCGGCTCCTTCATTTTATCGGCATTACGTCCCTGTTCCTTCATATGACAGGCATTACGTCCCTGTTTCTTCATATTACAGGCATTATGTCCCTGTTCCCTCATTTTACCGGCATTATTTCCCTGTTTCTTCATATTACCGGCATTATGTCCCTGTTCCCTCATATTACCGGCATTATATCCCTGTTCCTTTATATTACATGTGTTATTTCCCTATTCCTTCATATTACAGGCTTTATGTCCCTGTTCCTTCATATTACCGGCATTTTGCCCCTGTTCCTTCATTTTACCGGCATTATATCCCTGTTCCTTCTAATTACCGGCATTATGTCCCTGTTCCTTTATATTACCGGCATTATGTCCCTGTTCCTTCTAATTACCGGCATTATGTCCTTGTTCCCTCATCTTACCGCTATTTTGTCCCTATTCACTCACCTTACCGGCATTATGTCCCTGTTCCTTCCTTTTACCGGCATTATGCAGGGGGGCACGACGGCAGAAGTCATCTCTGTCTAAGTGTCATACTGTCAAAGTGTCCTGGCAGTTATACATGGCACAGATCTAACATCCATCTCTCTTCTCTTCATACAGGTATATAATCCATTTCATTCCTGCATGAACCTCATCCCTGCTGTAGCTGCATTTCAAAAAGCTGAAACTTTTATTTGATGGTACTCTGCTTTCCTGTCTTGCTATATAGTCTAATGTTATCTCTAAGTTTTGTCAAAGTGTTTGATCGTCGTTAAGTTTTATGAGCATCCAGACCTGCTAGTTTGTTTGTTTATCTCTGCAGAGCTTGTCACCTCATGTGTCTAGTTGATTTGATTAATAGCTGAACGAGCCTAATTAGGCCTAGATCTGAGCATCTACTCCACTATAAATTTAGATGTAGCATATGAGGAAGGCACTCGTGCAGGGGGGCAGGGGGGCAGAAGTCATCTCTGTCTAAGTGTCATGGCAGTTATACATGGCAGTTGCACAGTGACAGGTAAGCTGCATTACCAAACCAGACAAACTAGCCCACGCTCTCAATATTAGATTTCTAACTATCTGTAAACAAACATGTTTGCCACCGCTCTCATCATTATAGCTGCTCTTGGTTTTCAATCCTATCGCCCATTTAAGACTTGCCCAAACACAGTCCGCATCAGTCCTTCTATCCTGGCCTCACCCATGTACAGCTCCCATTCACTATTCACTTTCCTCAGTCAACTTAACCCATCTCATCCCACTGCCCAACATAAAAAACGCTCTCATAAATCACAGAACCATCTGCTGTCACTCTCCATTCTCCTGCTATTAGCTGCAGGGGACATCTCTCCCAACCCTGGGCCTCCCTTTTCTTCTGCCAAGCTCAACCACTTACCTGCCACACATAGAAACCCTGCAAATCTTCTTGCCATTCCTTGTAGGTCTTCTCCTGTCTCTTTTAACTGTGCTCTCTGGAACTCTCGGTCCGTGTGCAACAAACTCACCTTTATTCATGACTTATTCCTTTCTAACTCTCTCAACCTTCTGGCTCTTACAGAAACATGGCTACACCTGTCTGACACGGCTTCCCCTGCTGCTCTATGTTATGGTGGTCTCCAGTTCTCTCATGCCCCCAGACCTGAGAACAGGCAGGGTGGAGGAGTAGGTATACACTAGACCTGAGAACAGGCAGGGTGGAGGAGTAGGTATACTTCTTTCCCCACACTGCACTTTCCAGGTCATTCCCCCGGTCCCCTCACTCAAATTTCCCTCTTTTGAAGTCCACACCCTCAGACTCTTTCACCCTTTTCCCCTCCGAGTGGCAGTTGTCTACCGCCCACCGGGCTCACCCCGCCAATTCCTGGACCATTTTGCTGCCTGGCTTCCACAATTTCTATCCTCTGAAACACCCACTCTCATCATGGGTGACTTCAACATCCCCATTGATAACCCAATCTCCCCACCTGCCTCCCAGTTTCTATCTTTAACCTCGTCCCTCGGTCTGTCACAACTTACTAACTCTCCTACACATGAAGACGGGCATTCACTTGACCTGGTCTTCTTCCGTCTCTGCTCAGTTTCTGACTTTATTAACTCTCCTCTCCCACTTTCTGACCACAATCTTCTCTGCTTTACTATCAAATATTCTCTGCCTCCTCAGGTCATCCCTACGTATCAGACATACAGAAATCTACATGCCATTAACACTGTTAAACTCATAGACAGTCTACAGTCCTCATTGTCCCCTATCTCTTCCCTCTCCTGTCCCAATCTGGCTGCCAAACATTATAATAACACTCTCAAAAATGCATTGGATGAAGCAGCCCCCCATACACTCCGAACCACCCGACAAAGACGACGACAACCCTGGCACACGCCTCAATCCCGCTTTCTTCAGCGGTGCTTGAGATGTGCCGAACGACTGTGGAGAAAATCGCATTTGGATGCAGATTTCCTCCATTACAAATTTATGCTCAAAACTTACAACTCTGCCCTTCACCGAGCCAAACAAGTCTATTTCACTTCTCTCATCTCCACACTATCTAATAATCCAAAACGCCTCTTTGATACTTTTCACTCCCTCCTTAGTCCTAAAGTGCAGACGCCGATCACAGATCTCAGTGCTGAAGACCTGGCCAATTATTTTAAAGTTAAAATTGACAACATCCGGCATGATATTATCTCCCAGTCCCCTAGTAACATCGATCCCCTTCCCCCCCACACTCCCTCTACTTCACTCTCAGCATTTGACCCAATAACTGAAGAAGAAGTCTCGAGGCTCCTTCTCTTCTTCTCGTGCTACTACCTGCCCTAGTGATCCTATCCCCTCACACCTCCTCCAGTCACCTCTCCCCTCACACCTCCTCCAGTCCCTCTCCCCTCACACCTCCTCCAGTCCCTCTCCCCAGCTGTCTCGAGGCTCCTCTCTTCTTCTCGTCCTACTACCTGCCCTAGTGATCCTGTCCCCTCACACCTCCTCCAGTCCCTTTCCCCAGCTGTCACTAGTCACCTCACTAAGATATTTAACCTCTCTCTTTCCTCTGGTATCTTTCCCTCCGCTTTTAAACATGCCATTATAAACCCATTATTGAAAAAACCAACACTTGACCCATCCAGCGCTGCCAACTACCGACCAGTCTCTAATCTGCCCTTCATCTCCAAACTCCTGGAACGCTTGGTCTACTCTCGCCTTATCCGCTATCTCTCTGCTAACTCCATTCTTGACCCCTTACAATCTGGTTTCCGCACTCTACACTCCACAGAAACTGCCCTTACTAAAGTCTCAAATGATCTCTTGGCGGCTAAATCGGACGGTAAATCCTCTCTCCTGATTCTTTTGGATCTCTCTGCAGCCTTTGACACTGTAGACCACAAACTCCTACTTAACATGCTCCACTCTATTGGCCTCAAGGACGCGGCTCTCTCTTGGTTTTCCTCCTATCTCTCTGACCGCTCATTCAGTGTGTCATTTGCTGGTTCCACTTCTTCTCCTCTTCCCCTTGATATCGGGGTTCCTCAGGGATCAGTCCTAGGTCCACTCCTCTTTTCTCTCTACACAGCTCCTATTGGACAAACCATCAGCAGATTTGGCTTCCAGTACCATCTCTACGCTGATGACACCCAATTATATACCTCTTCCCGTGACATCACCCCTGCTCTAATACAGAACACCAGTGATTGTCTGTCCGCTGTCTCTAACATCATGTCCTCTCTCTATCTGAAACTGAATCTTTCTAAAACTGAGCTCCTTGTGTTCCAACCATCTACTAACCTCCCTAAACCTGATGTCTCTATCTCTGTGTGTGGCACTACCATCACTCCTAAGCAGCCGCCCGCTGTCTCTATCACTATCATAACTCCTAAGCAGCACGCCCGCTGTCTCTATCACTATCATAACTCCTAAGCAGCACGCCCGCTGTCTCGGGGTTATTTTTGACTCAGATCTTTCCTTTACTCCTCACATACAATCACTTTCACGCTCCTGTCATTTTCACCTCAAAAACATCTCCAGAATCCGCTCTTTTCTTACGGAGGAAACTGCCAAAACTCTCATTGTTTCTCTGATTCACTCTCGTCTTGACTACTGTAACTCATTATTAGCCGGTCTTCCCCTCACTAAACTCTCCCCTCTCCAATCTATCCTCAATGCAGCAGCCAGGCTCATCTTTATGACCAACCGCTACACCAACGCCTCTAATCTGTGCCAGTCACTGCACTGGTTGCCCATCCCCTTCCGAATAAAATTCAAACTTATTACTCTCACCCACAAAGCTCTCCCCAGTGCTGCACCTCCTTACATCTCCTCCCTCATCTCTGTCTACCACCCTACTCGGGCTCTACGTTCTGCCAACGACCTTAGATTAAAATCCTCCATAATCCGAACCTCCCACTACCGTCTCCAGGATTTCTCTCGTGCTGCACCCGTCCTCTGGAATGCGCTACCCCAGACAATCCGATTAATTCCCAATATCCACAGTTTTAAACGTGCCCTGAAAACACATCTATTTAGACAGGCCTATAAAATTCCCTAATCTGACTCCTTTTCATGGCCCTCCATTTAGATTAGTCATCAGACTAAGATTCCCTCACACTCCTTCTCTTCATGTCCGTCATACACGGATACTGGCTGGTGACCGGCTCATGCAGCTTTATGTTACCACCGCATGTGTATAAAAATGGCCGGACCATTGTACAGAACAAACACTGTTACACTTTGTGTCTCCCTTATGTCCTCATAGATTGTAAGCTCTTGCGAGCAGGGTCCTCACTCTTCATAGATTGTAAGCTCTTGCGAGCAGGGTCCTCACTCCCCAGGTTTGAATTGTAAATGGACTTTGTCACTATGTAATGTCTGATATTGTTTTCATGTTCCCTCTACATTGTAAAGTGCTGCGTAATATGTTGGCGCTATATAAATAAAGATTATTATTATTATTATTATTATTATGATGTCCCTGTTCCTTCATATTAGCGGCATTATGTCCCTATTCCTTCATATTACCGGCATTATGTCGCTGTTCCTTCATATTACAGGCATTATTTCCCTGTTCCTTCATATTACCGGCATTATGTCCCTATTCCTTCATATTACCGGCATTATGTCCCGGTTCCTTATTATTACCGGCATTATGTCCCTGTTCCCTCCTATTACCGCATTATGTCCCTATTCTATTACAGCGTGTAGAAGAAACCAGAGACTGCTCCTCCAATAACCAGGCAATTACAATAACGACTAAACACACTAGAGTTTGCGGCTACAATAACCTTGCACCAAAAAAAAGAAACAACAAAGTTTGCTCCACCTGTATTACAATAAACCAGAACAGACTAGCAACTATAGTCTGCTCCACCTGTAATAAAATAACCCGGAAACAGACTAGCAACTATAGTCTGCTCCACCTGTAATACAATAACCCGGCACAGACAAGCAACTATAGTCTGCTCCACCTGTATTGCAATAACCCGGAACAGTCTAGCAACTATAGTCTGCTCCACCTGTAATACAATAACCCGGAAACAGACTAGCAACTATAGTCTGCTCCACCTGTACTACAATAACTCGGATCAGACGAGCAACTATAGTTTGCTTCACCTGTAATACAATAACCCCGCACAGAATAGACACCAGAGTCTACTTCACCTGTATTCATAAAACCCAGCACATACGTATTGATGTAATACAGATGGAACATATTCTAGTGTACTGTAAGAGACAAGACATTAGTGTACGCTCCACCTGTGTTACAAGAACCCAAGTCCCAGCACATACAGTACGCTAGAATCTGCTCCACCTGCATTACAGGAACCCAAGTCCCAGCACATACAGTACGCTAGAATCTGCTCCACCTGCATTACAGGAACCCAAGTCCCAGCACATACAGTACGCTAGAATCTGCTCCACCTGTATTACAAGAAACCAAGTCCCAGCACATACAGTACGCTAGAATCTGCTCCACCTGCATTACAGGAAACCAAGTCCCAGCACATACAGTACGCTAGAATCTGCTCCACCTGTATTACAATAACCCAAGTCCCAGCACATACAGTACGCTAGAATCTGCTCCACCTGTATTACAAGAAACCAAGTCCCAGCACATACAGTACGCTAGAATCTGCTCCACCTGTATTACAAGAAACCAAGTCCCAGCACATACAGTACGCTAGAATCTGCTCCACCTGTATTACAGGAACCCAAGTCCCAGCACATACAGTACGCTAGAATCTGCTCCACCTGTATTACAAGAACCCAGCACAGGAAACACACCAGAGACTGTGCCTGGTCATTCTATTACGAAAGGAGCAGACAAGACACCATAGTCTGCTGGGTAATTTGAATACATGTGGAGCACAGACAAGACACCAGAATGCTCCTCTTTTACTACAATGAGCCGGAATAGACTAGAACTAGAGCAGGGGTGTCAAGCACTCGGCCCGCGGGACACAGCGCCGCTAATACAGGCTCTGCTCCGGGACTCTGTCCATATCTGGACAACGATGTCAGGGAATTCCACAGTGTGGTCACGGTCTTCCCCAGCGCGGAGTCCCGGGCAGAGCGCTAGTATCCTTCATATTACAGGCTTCTTGTCCCTGTTCCTTGATATTACCGGCATTATGTCCCTGTCCTCTCATATTACCGGCATAATGTCCCCGTTCCTTCATATTACCGGCATTATGTCCCTGTCCTCTCATATTACCGGCATAATGTCCCTGTTCCCTCCAATTACTGGCATTATGTCCCTGTCCTCTCATATTACCGGCATAATGTCCCTGTTCCCTCATATTACTGGCATTATGTCCCTGTCCTCTCATATTACCAGCATAATGTCCCTGTTCCTTCATATTACAGGCATTATGTCCCTGTTCCTTTATATTACAGGCAATATTTCCCTTTTCCTTCATATTACCGGCATTAGGTCCCTGTTCCTTCATATTACAGGCTTCATGTCCCTGTTCCTTGATATTACTGGCATTATGTCCCTGTTCCCTCATATTACTGGCATTATGTCCCTGTCCTCTCATATTACCGGCATAATGTCCCTGTTCCATCATATTCCCGGCATTATGTCCCGTGCACGTTGTCACGTTTGGTGCTCGCTAATTTAAACTGTGGAGTTTAAGGAATCTCCCTCTTCCTCACCTTTAACCCCAGCAAGGAGGTATTGATTTTCCCGTTTGGATTCCTAGGTTGCAGTCCCGAGAGTAATGACAAATTGGCAGCGGAGCGTTGCATAGGGATGTTAGTGGCAAGATCAGAGGCGCAGTCCGGAACAGAGCTAAGGGTCATCACTAAGAGAGCAATAAGGATATGACAAGACGAGGACGTAGTCACAGTACAGACCGGGGGTCAAAACCCGGAGTAGTGAAAACCCGGAGTAGTGAAAACCCGGAGTAGAGCTACATGTACCAGACAAGAAATCAAAAGGAGCGAGAGAGGGGCAGAATACAGCAACAAGCGGATGATTGAAGTCCAGAACAACCAGTGAAACACAAGGAAGTACCTTCATTTGCAGGTAAGGGATGGCAGGTTGGATCCCTCTTTAAATGGGCGGCTGGGCTTGTTTCAATGGCAACTTAATGTGGCTGGAAGCATGGAACTGTGGCCCCTAGCAGGAAGACATTGCTAGTGTGAGTTGGGTAGCTTGGCAACCTGCTGTAACTACAAATAGAAATCCAACACGAATCGGGAAACATGAGTAACAGTCCCGACCCTCTGAGGTCCCCTCTAGGAAAGAGTTCTGGGAGACCTGAGAGGATGCTTTGAGTAAGTTGTGGAGCGTGAACTTTCTTCAGATTCCAAGTTTTCTGATGAAATAAAGTAAGTTGTGGGTCAGAGCTAGCCGCGCTGTGTGATGGTCGCCTGATTCCAGAGCTCTTCACCAACATGCCGCAATCCTCCAGCTAAACGGGTAAAACCCGGCCACGAAGGGTGGAATCGGGGACAAACGGAGAACTACTGGGCCGCACAAAACCCAACCTAAAAATGGATACGTTCCTCAGAAGGGAAAACATTTTTTTCTCACCGGACGAATCCCATTCTCCATCAGCAGACGACTCCGAGTGTACAGGAGCTGTCATTTCCAGACACAGTCCTGTCACATGTCAATCTCTAGAGCATTCTTTCATAGTATGACATGAAGCAGATAGACCAGAGGGTGATGGGACTGGAGGACATAATGCCTGTTATAGGAAGGAACAGGGACATAATGATTGTAAGATGAAGGAACAGGGACATAATGCCGGTAATATGAAGGAACAGGGACATAATGCCTGTAAGATGAAGGAGCAGGGACATAATGATTGTAAGATGAAGGAACAGGGACATAATGCCGGTAATATGAAGGAATAGGGACGTAATGCCGGTAATAAGAAGGAACAGGGACATAATGATTGTAAGATGAAGGAACAGGGACATAATGCCGGTAATATGAAGGCATAGGGACATAATGCCGGTAATAAGAAGGAACAGGGACATAATGATTGTAAGATGAAGGAACAGGGACATAATGCCGGTAATATGAAGGAACAGGGACATAATGCCGGTAATATGAAGGAACAGGGACATAATGATTGTAAGATGAAGGAACAGGGACATAATGCCGGTAATAAGAAGGAACAGGGACATAATGCCTGTAAGATGAAGGAACAGGGACATAATGCCGGTAATATGAAGGAATAGGGACGTAATGCCGGTAATAAGAAGGAACAGGGACATAATGCCGGTAATAAGAAGGAACAGGGACAAAATGCCTGTAATATAAAGGAACAGGGACATAATGGAAGTAAGATGAAGGAACAGGGACATAATGCCGGTAATATGAAGGAACAGGGACGTAATGCCGGTAAGATAAGGGAGCAGGGACATAATGCCGGTAATATGAAGGAACAGGTACAAAATGGCTGTAATATTAAAGAACAGGGACATAATGGCTGTAAGATGAAGGAACAGGGACATAATGCCGGTAAGATGAGGAAACAGGGACATAATGCCGGTAATAAGAAGGAACAGGGACATAATGCCTGTAATAAAAAGGAACAGGGACATATTGCCTGTAAGATGAAGGAACAGGGACATAATGGATGTAATATTAAGGAACAGGGACATAATGCCTGTAAGATGAAGGAACAGGGACATAATGCCTGTAAGATGAAGGAACAGGTACAAAATGCCGGTAATATGAAGGAATAGGGACGTAATGCCGGTAAGATGAGAGAGCAGGGACATAATGCCGGTAATATGAAGGAATAGGGACGTAATGCCGGTAAGATGAGGGAGCAGGGACATAGTGCCGGTAATATGAAGGAACAGGGACATAATGCCGGTAATATGAAGGAATAGGGACATAATTCCTGCACAGGAAGGTGCTCCGTGATAACATCCAGGGCATCACCAAGCCTGAAAATCGGCGTGCAGGGAGAGGAATATCTGCCTCAAAGTTCCAAACGGAATTTTGAGGCAGATATTCCTCCCCCAAAATACTCCGTGTGAACATAGCCTTAATCTGAAGGGAAAGAGTGCCTTAGTGCTATACTTGCTGCCGAGTGATCCTCCGGCAGGAATACACATCCTCGTAACGGCGCTGCCGGGCGCCGTTTGTGCCGATGCCTGCACGTACAGGAGTGGCAGAAACTCACCGCTGAATATCCGCTTAGTTGCTCATAGCGCTGTATAAGCGCACGAGCAGTGGATCAAACAGCGGACTTGCGGTGTTGCTTCTTCGGCGTCCAGCTTGCTGCTGGGCAACGTGCTTTCCGCAATCCTTGGAGAGAGGGCCAGTGTTTTCTTAGCTGCTGTCACTGCTACTAATGTTACCAGATTCTTACAACAAACAATAAATCTGTTACTGGGACCAACTTTGACACAAGTATCGGCTCGGCCCGTATCTCATTCTGCCGGACGGCTGGGATTAATAAGGCTGCTGGCAATAAATCTAGTAACCTCTAGTACTAATAATGAATCTGTCTGCTGTCCCTATATAGGACTCACTTTATTACAGTAACGCGTGCAGTTTCTTGCAGAGCAACATTTAGTGAGACGCATTCAATGAATGAAAAAGGAGAAACTGATGCAGCTGATACGGCATTTTACAAGAGTAAAACCCAATGTTGGAGGGGCCGTGTTTTCCAAGCTGCTCTCATTGCTACAAATGTTACAAGATTTTCAAAACAAACTAGCAATTTGTAGCACCAAGTTCCACATAAGTATGGACTTGCATTGTCTTGTATGTCACTTTGCCAGACTGCTGGTATAATCGCGCTGCTGGCAATACAATGACAGGAAACAGAATGCACCTATTTCTACTTCGTACTAACACTGTGCGTTGTCTATACTTAGGACTCCCCTCATCCAACTAACGCATGAAGTTGCTGCAGAGTAACATTTACTGAGACGCATTAAAGAATGAAAAGGACAAATTGATGCAGCTCTATTCAGAAGTAACATCTAATATCAGAGCTCCAATAGTGCGGTACTTGAGGGAGACGAACATTACAGCTCAGTTTGTCCCCTTTATGCCCCCACTTTTGATATTTGATTTATGTACCTTTCCCTTTCATTCCCCTTCATCTACGATAAGTCACAATGCTGAATGGGATTTGTTCATTAAATGGGGTGTTCTCTACATAGGGACCGTTCACCCCTTCCCTGTTAGGTAGAATATACCGCTCTAAGCTCGTTGTTTTATTGATCTATAATTTTTCTTAATTCGAGAGATCCTTTGATCCGTGCGCTTCTTGCCCTTCTCTTCCCCTCCCTTTTTCATTTGTTCACATTTAGTTGGTGGTGTACACCAGGGCAGAATTAGAAGCTAAGAGTCCTTGATAGGAATGGTTTGTTACCCGAATAGCGTCTCCTGTACATATAAAGCATTGCCGCAGACCCCTCGTAGGACTTCTCCTTTGTAGATTAGGAACTGCTCTTATCCGTACATGACGCGGGGATGGAATCTTAGCCTAAACACCTGGGATGATGGTGGTTATACTCCAGGAGGACCGATTTGTGACAAAGCTCTTGAGACTGGAAGATATAATTTAAGACACTATGTAGTCGGGGGCGAGTTGTAGATCATGAACATGAATCACTGGAGTAGTTGTACTATTAATGTGTCCTGTACAGTATAGTTAGTGCACCAATGAGGACAGCGCCACCATCTACACGAGGCAGTAGTTAACTACTGCACCGCTCACCAGCTCCTGTGATCGGATAGATTTAAATCCACCAACAGAGAACAGACTCGTGGGAACCACCAATTAGCTGCCCTGGGAGTGGCTTATGACGAATCCATAGGTCACATGACTTGATCTTCCAGTAGAACAGCGGTCAGACAGCGTTGCTCATTTGCATAGCCCGTGTATAAATACAGCAGCGGTGGGAGGGTAAAGTATTCCGTTATCTCAGTTGTGAGGAGATTGCAGTGTGTTATCATGCCTGAGCCCGCCAAGTCTGCCCCGGCGCCCAAGAAAGGCTCCAAGAAAGCCGTGACCAAGACACAGAAGAAGGACGGCAAGAAGCGGAGAAAGAGCAGGAAGGAAAGCTACGCCATTTACGTGTACAAGGTGCTCAAGCAGGTCCACCCTGACACCGGCATCTCGTCCAAGGCCATGGGCATCATGAACTCCTTCGTCAATGACATCTTCGAGCGCATCGCAGGGGAAGCCTCCCGCCTGGCTCACTACAACAAGCGCTCCACCATCACCTCCCGGGAGATCCAGACTGCCGTGCGCCTGCTGCTGCCTGGAGAGCTGGCCAAGCACGCCGTGTCCGAGGGCACCAAGGCCGTCACCAAGTACACCAGCGCCAAGTAATGTGCCCCGTCCCTGCAGTAAGAACACAAAGGCTCTTCTAAGAGCCACCCACCTTGTCTACAACAGAGCTGTGCCTGCTATTGTCTGGCCTCCCGCTAGTCCCCCTGTTCTATGTGCGGCCGCTCTCGTGTCGGTGCAGATGCTGCTTCATACATTATGTGGCTGCCGGACAGGGAGGGACATTGCCGCGTGTGAGGAAGCCGGGACACGGATCCTGCGGGCAGATGACCCGTCATAACTGTCCAGAAGAAACGGAACATTGTACATTAGGAGACGGAAGGAAGCATGGGACATCTGTAAATAACAATGATGAGGGTAGTAGTCAGATTTATAACAGATGCCAGGGAAACTGCTTGACGCCGATAGAGAACAAGCAATCACACTGGCGAGGACTGGGTAAAGGGTGGTTATTGTAATACAGGTGGAGCAGACTCTGGTGTCTCCTCTGTGCCGGGTGTTGTAATACAAGTGGAGCAGACTGGTGTCTCCTCTGTGCCGGGTATTGTAATACAAGTGGAGCAGACTCTGGTGTCTCCTCTGTGCCGGGTATTGTAATACAAGTGGAGCAGACTCTGGTGTCTCCTCTGTGCCGGGTATTGTAATACAGACTTTGCTGTTACAATAATCTTGCACAAAACAAAGTTTGCTCCACCCGTATTACAATAACCAGTCAACCAGAGTTTGAGGCTACAAACAAGGACATAATGCCTGTAATATGAAGGAACAGGGAAATAATGCCTGTAATATGAAGGAACAGGGACATAATGCCTGTAATATGATGGAACAGGGACATAATGCCGGTAATATGAAGGAACAGGGACATAATGCCTGTAATATGAAGGAACAGGGACATAATGCGGTAATATGAAGGAACAGGGACATAAGGCCTGTAATATGAAGGAACAGGAACATAATGCGGTAATATGAAGGAACAGGGACATAATGCCTGTAATATGAAGGAACAGGGACATAAGGCCTGTAATATGAAGGAACAGGGAAATAATGCCTGTAATATGAAGGAACAGGGACATAATGCCTGTAATATGATGGAACAGGGACATAATGCCGGTAATATGAAGGAACAGGGACATAATGCCTGTAATATGAAGGAACAGGGACGTAATGACTGTAATATGATGGAACAGGGACATAATGCCGGTAATATGAGAGGACAGGGACATAATGCCTGTAATATGATGGAACAGGGACATAATGCCGGTAATATGATGGAACAGGGACATAATGCCGGTAATATGAGAGGACAGGGACATAATGCCTGTAATATGATGGAACAGGGACATAATGCCGGTAATATGATGGAACAGGGACATAATGCCGGTAATATGAGAGGACAGGGACATAATGCCGGTAATATGAGGGAACAGGGACATTATGCCGGTCACATGAGTGGACAGGGACATAATGCCGGTAAGATGAGGGAACAGGGACATAATGCCGGTAATATTAGGGAACAGGGACAATATGCCGGTCACATGAGAGGACAGGGACATAATGCCGGTAATTCGGGAACGATACGGATGTAATAAAGACGTGTTACATGTTTGTACGTCACCACCTTTATACTGGAGATTGGCAGCGGACGTTGGAATTGTGCGTTTCACGGTATCGTTGGATAGAGAAGAATCAGCCCGTGCAGCCCGCAGATAACAAGATCCTAATGCAGCAGCAGCTCTGCGCTATCACACCCGGGAATGTCCCCCCATATCCTGCAGCATGAAGGAGCGGCTGCACGGACTGAACGACTCTTCCAGACATGGGAGACCAGCGGGAATAAAGACATGCGCACGAATAAGCACAAGATGGAGGCGGCAGCTCTGTTGTAGACTTGGTGGGGGCTCTTAGAAGAGCCTTTGGGTTCTTACTGCAGGGACGGGGCACATTACTTGGCGCCTAATGAGAAGAATCCGCTGCTGCTTTATTCCTGCTCCATTCGAGTTCAGGCGGGAGATGTTCCTATTGGTAGAGACGGAGGAGGGGGCGTCGTGTTATCTGCGAGTCTATAGAAATATTCTACTTCCTCATTGGCTACAGTGTCTGGCGTTGAATATAAGTTTTAGATGCGGCCAATCAGAGAAGAAGCCCTCTGCTCCATCTGGGTATAAGAAGTGACGGTCGGAGCGCAGCCGTTAGATCTGATCAGATAATAGACATGTCTGGAAGAGGAAAGCAAGGAGGCAAAGTGCGGGCTAAAGCCAAGACCCGCTCATCCCGGGCCGGACTTCAGTTCCCTGTCGGTCGTGTGCACAGACTTCTCCGCAAGGGCAACTACGCTCAGAGGGTTGGCGCCGGCGCTCCGGTCTACCTGGCCGCTGTGCTGGAATATTTGACCGCTGAGATCCTGGAACTGGCCGGAAATGCCGCCCGGGACAACAAGAAGACCCGAATCATCCCCCGTCACCTGCAGCTGGCCGTGCGCAATGACGAGGAGCTCAACAAACTGCTGGGTGGTGTGACCATCGCTCAGGGAGGCGTCCTGCCCAACATCCAGGCCGTTCTGCTGCCCAAGAAGACCGAGAGCAGCAAAAGCGCCAAGAGCAAGTGAGCGCCGCTTATCCCACATTTAACCACAAAGGCTCTTTTAAGAGCCACCCACATGGTCCTTAGACTAGAGCTCTCACCGCTGATCTCCGATATGTAAACGTTCTGGGCAAGATAAGTGGCTCTGCTTGTACAGAGAACTAGCCAGCAGGAAGGGGCGACAATCTCCATTATGAATTCATATACCGCGGGGATAAACATTGAAGAGGAAGCCGTAGGGTGGGTGTAGAACTGCGTTACTCATGACCTATATATTCACTACTGCCTCGTGTAGATGGTGGCGCTGTCCTCATTGGTGCACTAACTATACTGTACAGGACACATTAATAGTACAACTACTCCAGTGATTCATGTTCATGATCTACAACCCGTCCCCGACTACATAGTGTCTTAAATTATATCTTCCAGTCTCACTGGATTCTTCGAATGCGTCTCAGTAAATGTTACTCTGCAGCAACTTCATGCGCAAATTGCTAGTTTGTTTTGAAAATCTCGTAACATTTGTAGCAATGAGAGCAGCTTGGAAAACACTGGCCCTCCAACATTGGGTTTTGCTCTTGTAAAATGCCGTATCAGCTGCATCAGTTTCTCCTTTTTCATTCATTGAATGCGTCTCACTAAATGTTGCTCTGCAAGAAACTGCACGCGTTACTGTAATAAAGTGAGTCCTATATAGGGACAGCAGACAGATTCATTATTAGTACTAGAGGTTACTAGATTTATTGCCAGCAGCCTTATTAATCCCAGCCGTCCGGCAGAATGAGATACGGGCCGAGCCGATACTTGTGTCAAAGTTGGTCCCAGTAACAGACTTATTGTTTGTTGTAAGAATCTGGTAACATTAGTAGCAGTGACAGCAGCTAAGAAAACACTGGCCCTCTCTCCAAGGATTGCGGAAAGCACGTTGCCCAGCAGCAAGCTGGACGCCGAAGAAGCAACACCGCAAGTCAGCTGTTTGATCCACTGCTCGTGCGCTTATACAGCGCTATGAGCAACTAAGCGGATATTCAGCGGTGTTTCTGCCACTCCTGTACGTGCAGGCATCGGCACAAACGGCGTCCGGCAGCGCCGCTACGAGGAGGTGTATTCCTGCCGGAGGATCACTCGGCAGCAAGTATAGCACTAAGGCACTCTTTCCCTTCAGATAAACATTCGCCGCTTATCCCACATTTAACCACAAAGGCTCTTTTAAGAGCCGCCCACATGGTCCTTAGAACAGAGCTCTCACCGCTGATCTCCGATATGTAAACGTTCTGCGCCAGATAAGTGGCTCTGCTTGTACAGAGAACTAGCCAGCAGGAAGGGGCGACAATCTCCATTATGAATTCATATACAGCTGGGATAAACATTGAAGAGGAAGCCGTAGGGAGGTTGGGGGGTGCAGAACTGCTGCGTTACTCATGACCTATATATTCACTTTTGCCTCGTGTAGATGGTGGCGCTGTCCTCATTGGTCCAGGTGAAGAAGACACCGGATGTCTTGAGTGTATGTCGTGTAATTGTGATACAGGTGAAGCAGACTGAAGTGTGTTCTCTGTCAAGTTATTGTAGTACAGGCGGAGCAGACTGGTGTCTTATCTGTGCTGGTTTATTGTAGAAGAGTAGCAGCAGACTCTAGTGTCTCGTCTAGTAATTGTAATACAAGTGGAACAGCCTCCAGTTCAGGGGTCTCAAACTCGGCCGGGTAAGTGGGCCACATATATGAATAAATAGAAGTTGACGGGCTGCTTTTCAGCAATTAAGTGTCGCTAAGCGTTTGGCAGACACACAAATGTCATGATTGGGCAGCCCCTTTTAAGATGGTGCCACAGAGCCCTTTGTAGATACTGCCACAGAGCCCTCTAAAGATGCTGTCACAGTGCTGTCTGTAGATAATGCCACACACCCCTAGATAATGCCACAGTGCCCTCTATAGATGCTGCCACAGTGCCCTCTATAGATGCTGCCACAGTGCCCTCTGTAGATGCTGCCACAGTGCCCTCTGTAGATGCTGCCACAGTGCCCTCTGTAGATGCTGCCACAGAGCCCTTTGTAGATACTGCCACAGAGCCCTCTAAAGATGCTGTCACAGTGCCGTCTGTAGATAATGCCACACACCCCTAGATAATGCCACAGTGCCCTCTATAGATGCTGCCACAGTGCCCTCTATAGATGCTGCCACAGTGCCCTCTATAGATGCTGCCACAGTGCCCTCTATAGATGCTGCCACAGTGCCCTCTGTAGATGCTGCCACAGTGCCCTCTGTAGATGCTGCCACAGTGCCCTCTGTAGATGCTGCCACGGTGCCTTCTGTAGATAATGCCACACACCCCTAGATAATGCCACATTGCCCTCGGTAGATGCTGCCACAGTGCCCTCGGTAGATGCTGCCACGGTGCCCTCGGTAGATGCTGCCACGGTGCCCTCGGTAGATGCTGCCACAGTGCCTGATATGGACAGTGATGTCAGGGGCTTGCCCAGAGCAGGAGTCCCAGAGCAGAGTCGATTCTAGCAATCTGTCTGGGACTCCAGCTGTGCCCCTGACATCACTGTCCTTATGTGGACAGCGATGTTAGGGGATTCCACAGAGTCCCAGAGCAGAGCCTATACTAGCGCTCTGCCAGGGACTCCGCTCTGGGATAGACCATGACAACACTGTCCATATATGGACAGCGATGTCAGGGATTTCCACAGAATCCCGGAGCAGAGCTTATACTAGCGCTCTGCCCGGGACTCCGCTCTGGGGAAGACCCTGACAACACTGTCCATATATGGACAGCGATGTCAGGGAATTCCACAGAATCCCGGAGCAGAGCCTGTATTAGCGGCTCTGTGTCCCGCAGGCCGAGTGCTTGACACCCCTGCTCTAGTTCTAGTCTTTCCGGCTCATTGTAGTAAAATAGGAGCATTCTGGTGTCTTGTCTGTGCTGGGTAATTTGAATACAGGTGAAGCAGACTATAGTGTCTTGTATGTGCCTGGTCATTCTATTACGAAAGGAGCAGTCTCTGGTTTCTTTCCTGTGCTGGGTTATTGTAATACAGGTGGAGCAGATTCTAGCGTACTGTATGTGCTGGGACTTGGGTTCTTGTAACACAGGTGGAGCGTACTCTAAATGTCCTGTCTGTTACAGTACACTAGAATCTGTTCCATCTGTGGGGGCATGCCCTTAGTAGGCTGCTTGCTTTTTATTATCTTATATCTCCGTTTTTACGGAAAAAGCCGTGAATAGCAGCACTATTGGTGGTCTGATTAGCCCGCTCTGCAAGTCAGCTGGCTTTGTACGCGCTGTCAGGGATTTCACCCTGCAGCGTCTATCAAGATACACGTCCCGCTCTCCTACAGGGAGCAGCGCTTCTACATGTGAGTCTTTGCTGACTATTAATTATTTATTTATTGTTGGTAGTAGCATTAGATTAGGCTAGGACCTTATGCATTGAGTTCATTAATATGACTGGACACCCGACGCGCGTTTCGCCGGCATTCCGGCTTCCTCTTGGGGTGTGACCCGCCGATTCTGACGCCCTTAAATATCATGTGTGCTGAGTGACAGTCAAGGGGGCCAATAGGATTGTTTTGATTATAAGAGTGTGTAAATGACAGGTAGATCAATTCCTAATATCTGTCCTGAGGCTCAAGGTTATCTCTAAACCAGAGAAAAATCATTATTGAGTGGTGTTATTATTCTAGTATTAACTATTGCTCTTAGTTTCTTATATCTATTTAGATTGTGAATTTCCAAAATATATATGGATATCAATTATACCTCGAATTGATTCATATCAAACTATTTTCCATATATATATGTACATCGATCAATCAGATATGACGAGAAAGATTTCTCTAATATCATATATGGAATTTATAGAAGATTACTGTACTTAATTTGTTGATATTTATTTTATTATCTGAAGTACATGATTTTTATGTATATATTATATGGATATTTATCTCCCATTCATCTTCCATATACTGAAATGACATCCATAAATAGTACTTAGCCAATTTTTATTTTTTACAGGAAAAGAAAGGAAATAGGTAGGGGTATGAATTATTTAGCGTAATGAATTACTGAAGTATCTTCTTCTGTACTTGCGATGAATTATCAGTAGAGGTTAATTAATTATTTATGTATCAAAAAAATATCAAAAATATTTATTTGTTTTTTAAGGTTTTTTTTGAAAAATTCTTATTCACAAAAAGCAACCAAAATTAAAACTCTCATTTAGGCCATTTGGGTTAACAGAATTCATTTGAAAAATCCACTGGCTTTCTCTTTTTTTTGGTGCAAGGTTATTGTAGCCGCAAACTCTAGTGTGTTTACTCGTTATTGTAATTGCCTGGTTATTGGAGGAGCCGTCTCTGGTTTATTCTACACGCTGTAATAGAATAGGGACATAATGCGGTAATAGGAGGGAACAGGGACATAATGCCGGTAATAAGAAGGTACAGGGACATAATGCCAGGAAGATGAGTGAATAGGGACAAAATGCCGGTAATATGAAGGAACAGGGACATAATGCCTGTAATATGAAGGAACAGGCGCTTTATGCCGGTAATATGAAGGAACAGGGACATAATGCCGGTAATATGATGGAACAGGGAAATAATGTCTGTAATATGTAGGAACAGGGACATCATGTCTGTAATATGAAGGAACAGGGAATATAGTGCCTGTAATATGAAGGAACAGCACCATAATGCCGGTAATATGAAGGAACAGGGACATAATGCCTGTAATATGAAGGAACAGGGACATAATGCCGGTAATATGAAGGAACAGGGACATAATGCCTGTAATATGAAGGAACAGGGACATAATGCCGGTAATATGAAGGAACAGGGACATAATGCCGGTAATATGAAGGAACGGGGATATAGTGCCTGTAATATGAAGGAAAAGGGACATAAGGCCTGCAATATGAAGTAACAGGGCTATAATGCCGGTAATATGAAGGAGCAGGGACATAATGCCGGTAATATGAAGGAGCAGGGACATAATGCCGGTAATATGAAGGAGCAGGGACATAATGCCGGTAATATGAAGGAACAGGGAAATAATGCCGGTAATATGAAGGAACAGGGACATAATGGCAGTAATATGAAGGAACAGGGAAATAATGCCTGTAATAGGAGGGAACAGGGACATAATGCCGGTAATATGCAGGAACAGGGACATAATGCCGGTAATATGAAGGTACAAGGACATAATGCCAGGAAGATGAGTGAATAGGGACAAAATGCCGGTAATATGAAGGAACAGGGACATAATGCCGGTAATATGAAGAAACAAGGACATAATGCTGGTAATATGAAGGAACAGGGACATAATGCCAGGAAGATGAGTGAATAGGGACAAAATGCAGGTAAGATAAAGGAACAGGGACATAATGCCTGTAATATGAAGGAACAAGGACATAATGCCGGTAATATGATGGAACAGGGACGTAATGCCAGGAAGATGAGTGAATAGGGACAAAATGCTGGTAAGATGAAGGAACAGGGACATAATGCTGGTAACATGAAGGAACAGGGACATAATGCCAAGAAGATGAGTGAATAGGGACATAATGCCGGTAATATGAAGGAACAAGGACATAATGCCTGTAATATAAAGGAACATGGACATAATGGCGGTAATATTAAGGAACAGGGACATAATGCTGGTAATATGAAGGAACAGGGACATAATGCCGATAAGATGAAAGGACAGGCACATAATGCCGGTAAGATGAAGGGACAGGCACATAATGCCGGTAATATGAAAGAACAAGGACATAATGTCGGTAAGATGAAGGAACAGGGACATAATGCCGGTAATATGATGGAACAGGGACATAATGCCTGTAATATGAAGGAACAGGGACATAATGCCGGTAATATGATGGAACAGGGACATAATGCCAGTAATATGAAGGAACAGGGACATAATGCCGGTAATATGATGGAACAGGGACATAATGCCAGTAATATGAAGGAACAGGGACATAATGCCTGTAATATGAAGGAACAGGGACATAATGCCGGTAATATGAAGGAACAGGGAAATAATGCCTGTAATATGAAGGAACAGGGACATAATGCCTGTAATATGACGGAACAGGGACATAATGCAGGTAATATGAAGGAACAGGGACATAATGCCGGTAATATGAAGGAAAAGGGACATCATGCCTGTAATATGAAGGAACAGGGACATAATTCCGGTAATATGAAGGAAAAGGGACATAATGCCGGTAATATGAAGGAAAAGGGACATAAGGCCTGTAATATGAAGGAACAGGGACATAATGCCGGTAATATGATGGAACAGGGACATAATGCCTGTAATATGAAGGAACAGGGATATAATGCCTGTAATATGAAGGAACAGGGACATAATGCCGGTAATATGAAGGAACAGGGACATAATGCCGGTAATATGAATGAACAGGGAAATAATGCCGGTAATATGAAGGAACAGGGACATAATGCCTGTAATATGAAGGAACAGGGACATAATGCCGGTAATATGAAGGAACAGGGAAATAATGCCTGTAATATGAAGGAACAGGGACATAATGCCTGTAATATGACGGAACAGGGACATAATGCAGGTAATATGAAGGAACAGGGACATAATGCTGGTAATATGAAGGAACAGAGACATAATTCCTGTAATATGAAGGAACAGGGACATAATGCCGGTAATATGAAGGAACAGGGACATAATGGCGGTAATATGAATGAACAGGGAAATAATGCCGGTAATATGAAGGAACGGGGATATAGTGCCTGTAATATGAAGGAAAAGGGACATAATGCCTGTAATATGAAGGAACAGGGACATAATGCCGGTAATATGATGGAACAGGGACATAATGCCTGTAATATGAAGGAACAGGGACATAATGCCTGTAATATGATGGAACAGGGACATAATGCCAGTAATATGAAGGAACAGGGACATAATGCCTGTAATATGAAGGAACAGGGACATAATGCCGGTAATATGAAGGAACAGGGAAATAATGCCTGTAATATGAAGGAACAGGGACATAATGCCTGTAATATGACGGAACAGTGACATAATGCCGGTAATATGAAGGAACAGGGACATAATGCCTGTAATATGAAGGAACAGGGACATAATGGCGGTAATATGATGGAACAGGGACATAATGCCAGTAATATGAAGGAATAGGGACATAATGCCTGTAATATGAAGGAACAGGGACATAATGCCGGTAATATGAAGGAACAGGGAAATAATGCCTGTAATATGAAGGAACAGGGACATAATGCCTGTAATATGACGGAACAGGGACATAATGCAGGTAATATGAAGGAACAGGGACATAATGCAGGTAATATGAAGGAACAGGGACATAATGCAGGTAATATGAAGGAACAGGGACATAATGCTGGTAATATGAAGGAACAGAGACATAATTCCTGTAATATGAAGGAACAGGGACATAATGCCGGTAATATGAATGAACAGGGAAATAATGCCGGTAATATGAATGAACAGGGAAATAATGCCGGTAATATGAAGGAACAGGGA